>NC_133648.1:261822059-262104055 GCF_009905375.1 Apium graveolens
TGGTTTTGAAGCAAGAGTAGTTACTGGAAAGGAAGCTAGAGATAAAACTGGATTGGGAAGTGCTGATGAAAGAAGAGTACACAACACTACCGATGATCCAACTTCCTTGAGTGAACCAGGTATTGGAGCAACTCCTGAGAGATTGAATCAACTAGAATCTGTACAGATGGTTTACCATACCTACTTGAAAGAATACATCATGTTGTATTTCATGACAGATGGTAGGGTTTATCATATAAGACAAAATGCCATTCCTTTGAAGTATTTTGAAGAATTGGAGCATGTACTTTTCTTACTTCAAGTGGATGACAGAATAACAGAGACTGCTGCAAACTACTTAAAAGAACAGATTCAGAGACAGAAAAGGCTTTATTCTGTTAAGTCTGACAGCAGATATGTTCCAAAGTACAGAGATCACAATGGGGATATTGTTGATATGAAGCCTAATACTGCACAGATCAGAACGTATCTTAGTATTAAAGGACTTGAATTCAATCTTGAATCTGACAAAGCTTATGTCATAAGACTAGACCAGGAGTTAAGGAAAACAAAGATTAATGATCTCAGAGCTGCAATCTTTCAAACTGGTAAAGATACTGCAGAGCTTAAAGGTGTTAAAAGGAGAATGATTGATGAACTAAGATATGCTGAGAAATGTTTGTTGAAGAACTATCTCAGAACAACTCCTGACATCAGAGAGATCAGAAGTTGATGAAGCCAAGTCGAAGATCTACAACTGCTTAAATTCTGATATTTATGCAGATTGAAGTTGTTATCAGAAGTTGAAATTGGTAAAACTTTAAGGACTGTAAGTTGTAGTTATCTAGTCTATTTCTCATGCATTTGTACTTAATGTTTTTGACATCATCAAATATCTGTTTAACTTGTATATTTTGTTAATTTACAAGTTGGGGGAGATTGTTAGATATATTTGATAATGTCATGGCTAATATGTCTTATGTTTAGCTTTCAGATCTTGTGTGAACAGGATAGATCAGTACTTAACTGTTGATCAGTGCTTATACTGGAAGTCAGGACTTAAGGATATCAGTACTTATATTATCAGGAGATAATCATCAGAAGATAGATATCAGAACTTAAGTGCTGAAGGACGATCAGATAAGGACAGTAGCTGATTAAAGGAAAGAAGATAGAGATAAAACATAAGAAGAGATATGCATGAAGAAGGAATTCCATGAAGAATGGAATACTTGGAATAGAAGATATCTGATTGATATATTTTAGGAAGCAGAATTATATTCCATATCAATTAGCGATTATCTTGTAACTGTGTAATATATAAACACAGGCATAGGGTTTATACTATAAGTGTTATCATTATCGAAGTTATTAATATATATAACCCTAGCAGCTCTCGTGATATTTGTTCATCACTGAGAGGTAACAGTTCCATATTGTAACAGAGTTTATTGTTTCAATAAAGTTTGTTTTCTGTTACTCAAGTTCTTTAAGTTCGATTTGAGTGTACTATACACTGTATTCACCCCCTCTACAGTGTGTGTGTGTGACCTAACAATGATTGTTAGATATATTTGATAATGTCATGGCTAATATGTTTTATGTTTAGCTTTCAGATCTTGTGTGAACAGGATAGATCAGTACTTAACTGTTGATCTGTGCTTATACTGGAAGTCAGGACTTAAGGATATCAGTACTTATATTATCAGGAGATAATCATCAGAAGATAGATATCAGAACTTAAGTGCTGAAGGACGATCAGATAAGGACAGTAGCTGATTAAAGGAAAGAAGATAGAGATAAAACATAAGAAGAGATATGCATGAAGAAGGAATTCCATGAAGAATGGAATACTTGGAATAGAAAATATCTGATTGATATATTTTAGGAAGCAGAATTATATTCCATATCAATTAGCGATTATCTTGTAACTGTGTAATATATAAACACAGGCATAGGGTTTACACTATAAGTGTTATCATTATCAAAGTTATTAATATATATAACCCTAGCAGCTCTCGTGATATTTGTTCATCACTGAGAGGTAACAGTTCCATATTGTAACAGAGTTTATTGTTTCAATAAAGTTTGTTTTCTGTTACTCAAGTTCTTTAAGTTCGATTTGAGTGTACTATACACTGTATTCACCCCCTCTACAGTGTGTGTGTGTGACCTAACATAGTACATTGCCATCGTTCAAAGTTTATTTTAACCTAAATGATGATTATGTTACTGAATTTAGAAAAAGGTATGCATTTTTTAAATCTATATACCGCAATGCCTTAATGTTATGAGTTTTACTTATTTACCAATTAGTATAAATCTGTTATACATAAGGGTTAAAGAGGATGGTTATAAGGGTTCTGTGATTGATGAGGGTCAGAGTTCCGAAACTAGAGATTTTCCAGTATTTTAGATGATGTTTCTTAGTCAACTTATGTTGAACTTTGAAGATCTGCTTCAGGTTTAGCTTATTATAGATTTGATTTCATTTGTAGTTCATATGCAGTTAAATAATGTTAATTTTTGTGTTCCTAACCCTGTTTTTCAAACTAAGCAGAAGAATATGTTCTGCACATTTGTGATTGCGAATATTGAACAGTTTTATATCTAGTGGTACAATTTATGCAACAAGTGCCAAGCCGAAGTTACTAAGATTGATCGTAGTCATAAATGTGTTGAATGTCCTCGCAGTATTTCAGTTGCTGAGAAGAGGTATAATGCACGATCTTTATCTTCCATTACGCAAGCTAGGTCTTATATTTCACCAGTTTATAAATTGATGTTATTTATGCATTACCATATCTTAGGTTCAGAGTCAAAGTCTTTGCTGAAGATTCCACAGGTTCTTGCGCTGTGTTTCTTATGGACCGTGATGTCAAGTCATTGATATCACAATCTGCTACCAATATGAAAAAAGCAACACACAATGTAATATTTAATTGTATATTGTTTATTTTCATAAACACACAGTTGTGAATGTTTGCTATAGTTTATCACAGACCTGTTAAGCATATGTATAAACAACATTTTCGTAACCATATTTACCATTTCTGGATCCTAAAATGGTTCTTGTTATTTTCCTCTCCCTTGCTGGTAAAAATATTACTGTTGTGATTACTGTTAGTGAAGATAAACACAACAAACGTGGATTTTTGTTTCATGCCAATGAGCTTTATTTAGGTTCCATAGCAAGCACTTCTCTCACTGATGTTTCAAGCCCACCGCAGATTCCAGTCATTAAAATATATGATGTAAGTCTAAACTATCTTTCTCAGTATCATAATAATGTTATTCCCATTGTAAATGTTAAATCAAGTTTTATATGATTATGTTTTTGTTGTGCAAGACATGCCTGTACATTAACAAGACTAAGTTAAATTGACAACCCAAAGTAAGTTGTATGATAATCTATGTTTACATTATGTGTAATTCTTAAGTCTGTAAAAATGTTCAAGAGCAGACTGGAGTTTTTTTCTGTAAACAGTATCGAGCCTAAGAATTCTATCTGGAAGAAGATCAAGAATATCATGCCTCGGAAGAATTATGAAGAAGCTTGGAGTTGAATAAATCTGTTTTGAGAAAAATATTCTAAGTCAAGTTCTCTACAAGTCACATATTAAGTATTATAGAGTATTCATTCGAGAACTCCAAATGACTTATCGAGAAGTCAGGAAAGCTAATAGAGAACTCAAAGATATCGACAAGCCAAATTGAAGACATGAAGATTGGAGATATCGACAAGTCATTTCTTCACTAGAGAACTCTAGAGATATCGTCCAGTCAAAAATCACTAGAGATCTCTGAGATCTCTACAAGTCAAAATATCACTAGAGATCTCAGAGATATCTACAAGTCAAATATCACTAGAGATCTCTGAGATATCTACAAGTCAAAATATCACTAGAGATCTCAGAGATATCGACAAGTCAAATGAAGACATGAAGATGAGAGATCTCGGTTCAAGAAACCTTGCTCGCCACCCAGACACTAAAATCAGATGTTGAGAGGCTACTAGCTGGGGTAGACCTTGATGACACCATCAAAAACATTGGGGATTCATAAGTTTTTACTGAAGACACCATGGATGTTACAAATGCACCTTCATATACAAATCAGCCTTCACAGGCTGTTAAGTTTGAGGGTAGTACTCCTGAGGGGGCGCTATCTAAATCCTCTCCAATTCAATTGGAGGTTCTTGTTCCAAGGACAACTCCCCTCAAAACCCTAGCAGAAGTTGCATTAGCAATAGATGTTGGGAGTACAATTGTCAATGACCCTGCTATGGGAGAGGCAAGTTTATCACATTCATGTGACAGTGCTTTGCAAGAAGCACAAGGGTTTGAGACTGGTGCACATGACAGTAACCCAGTCAAATCCCCTCCAATTCAATTTGAGGTTCCCATAACTAGTGTCGAACAACAGCTTATCATAACCACAGAACAATCTGCACAAGAAGCTGCACCTACATCTAATCTGGAAGATTTTAGGGTGGATCAGCTGTCAGGGCTTGCTCAAATCTCTCAACAGTTGTTGACATCAGATATGTCTAACTAGAACTATCAAGCCCTTATGTTCTCCTATCAAATAGATGTCCAAGCACAAAAAGACAAAATAGTTAATGAAGCTGAACAGGATGGCAACTGTGATGCTTGGCTAAACAAGGACTATAATCTGGAGATGGAGGCTGTTTTAGCAAAGTTTGGGGAGGATTATTTGACTATTTTGGGCAGCAATGCTAAAGCACTAACTTCTGGTGAGGTCTATGATGCCATTAGTGAAGTTTCCAAGGCTCAACTCAAAGCTTTCCATCTCTTTGGAAAAGCACTAGAACTCAAGATGGTTGGTCATGAAGACAAAATCAGGAAACTGGTGAAAGAGAAAATGGATGAGATTATACCATCACAGGTCAAGATTACTTCTAAGTTCAAACACTTTGCTGATCAAATGAAAAGAATGGATCTGACTACCATTGAAAAATAGGTCAAAAATCTCAAACAATCCTTCATTGCTCTTCATGAAGTGGTCCAACAGCAAATCACTAATTCAAATGATGCAAAGATCAAGTTGGACCAGCTTCACCAATCAAGATATGAGCCTTCTATATTGCTTATGGATGGCATCAAACAAGCTGTGGAAGCAACTTTTGGCTCCTCAACATCTACAAGCTTACATCAGCCTATCTCAACCGCTACCAATCTTCAAATCCAATCTCTTCAACAACAAGTCTCAGACTTGCAGACTTCAAATGTCTCTCTCAATGCTCAAGTTCAAGACTTTAATTCTCTAGTTAAGAGCCAACAATCATATATCCAGACCTTGGTGGACTCTCACAAGCATCTCCAAATGCAGAATTATGTTGCTTTGGGAGCCATCATGGGCATGCTAAACATACCATTGTCTACACTTCCTCATGATATGAGGCCTGAAATTCCTAATCCCCTTCTCATGCCTGCCAACAAGACTAAGGGGGAGATAGAGGCTAGGCTATCAAGATCAAGATCATATACTCAAAATGTCCAAGTTGCTGATAAGAGTGTTGATAAGAGCAAAATTCTAGAAGTTAATATTGGCATGAAGAGGCTTATTAAAGCAGCTGAGGGACCTAGTCCAAGAAGGGAATTTGATGAATTACTTAAGGCTCTCAGGGCTTCTCTCAATGACCATTTCTTCACCTACAAGAAACCCCTGGATAGGATAATAAACTCAATAAGAGTGATCTTGGTAACAAAAGACAATTTTCTAGAAAGAAGGATTGTAGTCAACATAAATGACTCAGGAGTAGACCGGTGTATGCAGGTGTCCCTCAACTATCTTATCTCTAGAAGGGCATTTGAGTTAGATATTCTAATAAGCAAAGTCAGAATGGTGATTTATGAAGACACTCTCTTACTAACAGAATTGAAGAATGCTCAAGTGGCTGCTTTTCCTGAAGCATGCCTACAACCAAGCAAGGGAGTGGCATACATTTGTCCTACCACTAAACACTTCAAACACTTCCAGATTCCTAAGCAGCGTGTCATGGCCGACAAGAAGCTTATCATGACTCTGGAAACTGAGTTGAAATTAAAGAGAAATAAGACTGTTGAAGATGAAGAGATGATTAAGCTGTTGGGGAGATATCTAGGGAATGCTGAAGCCAACTTGCCTAAAACTCAAATTAACAAGGATTATTTGGATGATGATGATCAGAAGAAAGATGATCAAATACCTTTTGGCTCAAATCCAAGGCAATCCTCTAAGGCAGCTGGAAGCAAGGATGAAAAAAAAAGTATGATGAGAAGAAAAAAGGGAATGAGAGGAGAAGAAAGATGAAGCAAGATGGCTCAGGATCACAACCATAACAAACCATAAAAATCAAAACAAATCTAGCTCAACCTTTAAAGATAACAACCTCAATCATAACACCACCTATAACCTCTAAGCCAAAATTCCTATACAAACAAACTGCAAACACCTTCTTCAAAATACCAATCACCTCAAGCCAAACATCTCTAAAGAAAATCACAAACTTACCTTATAACAAGCCTTCACTCAAAATTCACTACAAAACTGTTGGGAGGAAACCTAAGAAGGCTAAGGATGCTGAAAAAGTACAAGTTACTAAAAGGGCCATTTGGAACTGCTTCAAGCAAAGTGACTTTCTACCTTTAAATTGGTGCATCTCAGATGAAGACTATTTTCAACATCTAGCTGAGGAAATAGTTAGAGTCTAGGTTGTAACTCTAAGGGAAGTAAGAATCTACTATGAAGATGGGTCCTTCACATTCCTTGGTTGTACTTTAATGGACACTCTCTCCCACATAAATCAAGAGAGTGATAAGTTTACTGAAAGATAAGGATACTGCTACAAGAGCATGGAGATCTGTTTTGGCTGAGTGGTTGATTGTAAGGGAGGAGATAATAAAAAGGAATGAGGCTGAGTATGAGAAAAGAAAAAGGAAGAATGATGAGGAGATTGAAATGTTCATCAAAAGATAAGAAGAACTCAAGGCAAAATGAATGAGTAGAATTTCCAAGGATGGAGAAATGCTGAATATAAAAGCTGGCAGATTTGATAAATTTAGGATTGAGATACTAGATCTCTATCCAAAGCCAGATAGACTCAAGCTTGTGGAAGCTCTAAGTGGGACTCAATCATAGAAGAACTAGAAATTCTTGTGTACTTAAAGGATCTCATTAGAGAAGAAGCAGAAGTAAAACAGTTTTTAGCTAAATGTATAAATGATTGTAATTGTGTCAATTTTTATATGGTAATCTTATTTTCCATTTTAGCTTGGGTTTATTCTTTTTAACATGCATGAATTTGTGTTAAGCAATCTTCTCACAAATTGGGGGAGATTGTTGTGCAAGACATGTCTGTACATTAACAAGACTAAGTGAAATTGACAACCCTAAGTAATTATATGATAATCTATGTTTGCATTATGTATTGTAATTCTTAAGTATGTAAAAATGTTCAAGAGCAGACTGGAGTCTTTTTCTGTAAACAGTATTAAGCCTAAGAATTCTATCTAGAAGAAGATCAAGAAGATCATGCCTCAGAAGAATTATAAAGAAGCTTGGAGTTGAATAAATCTGTTTCGGGAAAAATATTTCTAGTCAAGTTCTCTACAAGTCTGTTAGATATATTTGTGATGTCATAACTAATCTGATGTGTTTAGTTTTAGATCTTAATATCAGGACTTATCAGGACTTACTGGAAATCAGAACTTACTGAAGTCAGAACTTATATCAGAACTTAAGGCCGTCAGGATTTATATCAGGACTTAAGTGCGGGTACTTCAGATAAGGATTGAAGCTGATTTACAGGAGAGGATCTTGACTAAAACACTGGAAGATATGCTTTAGAGTTGGACAGCTAGAAGACTTGTAGAAGATAATATCTGATTGATATATTTTAGGAGACATAATTATATTCAATATCAATTAGAAGATATCTTGTAACTGTGTACTATATAAACACAGCTTAGGGTTTACACTATATGTGTTATCATTCACGAAAAAGATTATACATTGTAACCTAGCAGCTCTTACTGATATTGTTCTTCACTGAGAGAGAACAACTGTTCTATTGTAACAAAGTTTATTATATTGAATATACTTGATCACTGTTACATACTTGTGTTCGAAATCGATTTGATTGTATAAACACTATATTCAACCCCCTTCTATAGTGTTGTGTGACCTAAAATGTGGTATCAGAGCTACTCTGTTGATATACAAACAGTAAGATCCAGTTTACAATCATGTATGAAGAAACACAAACTCCAACCAAGCCCACCAAAACTCAAGAAACTCAGAACAATCAAACTCACAGTCGATATGAAACTATTAGGGTTCCCATACTGAGAGCATCTGAGTATCCTATATGGAAAGTGAAGATGGCTATGTTTCTGGAAGCCACAGATCCAGAATACCTTGATAGAATTAATAAAGGACCATATAAGCCTACCAAGCTCTCTATTGCAGTTGCTGATTAACCAGCAAAGACCATACCAAAGGAGAAAGGTGAATACACACCTGAAGATATCTCATCTATTGCCAAGGATGCAAGGGTAAGGCATTTGCTGCATAGTGCAATTGATGATGTCATGTCAAACAGGGTAATTGAATGCAAGACTACAAAGGAGATATGGGATGCTTTGGAGATAAGATGTCAGGGAACTGATGCAATCAAAAAGAACAGGAAGATAATACTCACTCAAGAGTATGAGAACTTTGACTCAAAAGTTGATGAGTCATTAACTGATTTATATGACAGGTTTGCCAAACTCTTGAATGATCTGTCACTGGTGGACAAGGAATATGATCTTGAAGATTCAAACCTAAAATTCCTTTTAGATCTTTCTGAAAATTGGGATTTGAAGTGTACTACCATAAGAGACAACTATGACCTTACTGAAACTACTTTTGATGAAATTTATGGTATGCTCAAGACTCATGAACTTGAGATGGATCAAACGAGCAAGAGGCATGGAAGAAAGTCAAGGACAATTACTCTTAAAGCTGAGGAGTAATCTCCCAAAGTTGTTGTTTCAAAGAGGGGCAAAGGAAAGGCTCTCATCATAAAGTCTAATTCAGAATCATCAGATTCTGATGATGATGATTCAGAAACTGAAAGTTTATCTGAAGTGGATGTTGATGCAGAGATGATGCAACTGTGTGCTCTTATGGTGAAGGGTATCACAAAGATACCCTACAAGAAATTCACAAAGGGCAAGAAGTTTTCCAGGAAAGGTGGAAGTTTTGATAAGAAAGGGTTCAGAAAGTCTAAAGGCAAAGGAGGAAAGTTTGACAAAGGAGACAACTGAAATATCAAATGCTACAATTGTGGTGAAAGAGGCCACATATCTCCTGACTACAAGAAAGGAAAAAGTGATAAATACAAGGCACTTGTCACAAAGAAGAAAAGCTGGACAGACACTTCAGATTCTGAAGATGAGGTGAACTATGCCTTGATGGCAAATGCTGATAGCAGTACTGAAACTGCTGAATTGAAGGTACCTCAAACAACTTTTTCTTTTCATACTGATGATATTACTGAGTTGAGATTATATCTTAAAACCATGTTCATTAGTTTTAGAGATCAGACTTCAACAAATGAAAGATTAACATCTGAAAGTCTTGTTCTTAGAAACAAATGACTATTTAGAAAAAGAGTTAGTTATGTTCCATCAAACTCAGAAAGAAAGAGATGATGCTTTGTATGTTAGAGATGAAGTTCAAAAACTGAATAAATCTCTTAAATCTGAATTAGAAAAGGAAAGAGAAATCATCAAAACTTGGACTAACTCTGGCAGAACAACTCAGAATATACTAAGTAGTGGAAACAGGAAAGAGGGCTTAGGTTATGAAGGTGATAAAGTAGAAAAGGAAAATGTGTCATCTAAACCAAACTTTACCAAGAAAGCTTAAAAGCCTAAATTTAATCCTGTTAAGTTTGTAGCAAAAACTGTAATGTCTGATTCTGAAAAGATGAAAGATTCTAGAACAGAAGTGAAAGAAAAGTCAACTTCTGACAAATTAAAACAGGACAAACCAGCTTCAGTAAACATAGGTTTAATGACAAAGAAGCAACTTAAGCATAAGCTGAAAGAGATTAGAAATGTGAACAAGGTCAAGGAAGCTAGGAAAAATAGGAATGGAAAGGAAGGTGTGAATAAAAGCAATAATTATATGCCTGTTCCTAATGCTCCTAGAAAGAAATGCTATAACTGTGGAAACTCTAACCATCTTGCTTCTATTTGCAGGAAGAATAAGAATATAAACTCTTTACCTCCTAGATCAGGAGTTAATAGTCAGCCTGTTAGGTTTAAACCACAAAATCCTTGTTTTCATTATGGTAGTTTATGGCATTCCATTTATACTTGTAAGGAATATCATAGTTTGTACTATGATTTTTATCAAATAAAACCTTCTTTAAAGAAAGTTAGCATTATTCCTTCTAGTGTAAAGTCTGATGCAAAGTCTGATATAAAGTCTGATAAACAACATGTTAGCATAAACTCTGAAATTAAATCCGTTGCAAATGCTAACAAACTTAATAAGGCCAAAGGATCCAAGCAAGTCTGGGTCCTTAAAACTAATCAATAGTGGTCTTTGTGATTGCAGGGCAACTGGGAAAAACATCCTAGTTCTGGACAGTGGATGTTCAGGACATATGACTGGTAATAAAGCCCTGCTATCAGACTTTGTGGAGAAAGCTGGCCCAAGGGTTTCTTATGGAGATGGCAACATGGGAAAAACTCTGGGATATGATAATATCAATCTTGGGAATGTCATCATTGAATCAGTAGCTCTTGTCTCAGGATTTAAACACAATCTGCTAAGTGTGGGTCAAATCTGTGACAGCGGTTATCATGTGGATTTCTTTGAAGAACACTGTGCAGTTTTAAGTAATTCTACAAGTAAAGTGGTTCTGAAAGGTTACAGACATGGTAACATATATGAAGCTAGACTTTCAACAAACTCTGATGGTTCTGCAATCTGTCTGTTAAGTAGAGCATCAATTGAAGAAAGCTGGAATTGGCACAAGAGACTCTCTCATTTAAATTTCAATAACATAAATGAGCTAGTAAAGAAAGATCTTGTGAGAGGACTGCCAAAATCAGTATTTGCTCCTGATGGCCTTTGTGATTCATATCAAAAGGCAAAACAAAGAAAATCTTCATTCAAGAGCAAAACTGAATCCTCAATTCTTGAGCCTTATCACTTACTGCATGTTGATATATTTGGTCTAGTTAATGTTATGTCCATTGCAAAGAAGAAATATGATATGGTTATAGTGGATGAGTTCACAAGATACACTTGGGTGTATTTCATGCACAAAAAGAATGAAATTGTATCTACTCTAACTGATCATGTCAGACAGCTAGATAAGTTGGTCAAAGATTCTGTTAAAATAATAAGAAGTGATAATGGCACTGAGTGAAGATTCAATCATGTAAGAGTTCTGCAAAGAGCATGGAATAAAGCAGGAATTTTATGCACCTGGAACTCCACATCAGAATGAAGTTGTAGAAAGAAAGAACATGACTCTTATTGAAGTTGTACGAACTATGCTTGATGAAGCAAAGCTACCAACCTACTTTTGGACTGAAGCTGTGCAAACGACTTATTTTACACAGAATGCTACACTCATCAACAAGCATGGAAAAACACCATATGAGATGGTAAAGAAAAAGAAGCCAAATCTGAAATATTTTCATGTATTTGGATGTAAGTGTTTTGTTATTAAGAATCATCTGAACAGCTATCAAAATTTGATCTAAAAGCTGATGAAGGAATTTTTGTTGGATATCCACTTTCCATAAAAGACTTCAGAGTCTACAATTTAAGAATAAGGGTTGTCATGAAATCTATCAATGTGTCTTTTGATGATAAGAAGATTACTGGACTTGAAGATTTCAATGATCATGATCAGCTGAGATTTGAAAATGAAGATGTAAATTCTGATTCTGTAAATTCTGATGACTTAAATCCTGATACTGTAAGTTCTGACGGATTAAATTCTGATGTCATTGAAATTGTGGTAACTACTCCAAGGGAGAATGCACATGTTCAGGGGGAGCAAGCTGATGATTATACCATATCTTAAGACTCTCAAGAAGCATCAGAACCTGTTACTGGCTCTTCAAGTTCTGATTCATCAAGTGCTGATGAGCCAAATTCTGATAATTCTGGAAACTCTGATTCTTCAAATCCTGAAGGATCGAACTGAAATTCTGAAGTC
This sequence comes from Apium graveolens, assembly GCF_009905375.1. Taxonomy (NCBI): domain Eukaryota; kingdom Viridiplantae; phylum Streptophyta; class Magnoliopsida; order Apiales; family Apiaceae; genus Apium; species Apium graveolens. The sequence goes on from NC_133648.1 coordinate 261,834,274, forward strand.
TCAGAGTGCATAACTACAGGGGGAGCATCAGAAAATGCTAATGGAGACAGCATGAATCATGGGGGAGGATCCAGTACTAGAGATCAACTTCCATCTGCAAGGAAGTGGACTAAAGCACACACACCTGACTTAATAATTGGAGATCCTAAAGAAGGTGTTAGAACTAGAACAACAACATCAAATGAATGTGTCTATCATTCCTTTTTATCTCAGACTGAACCAAAGAAAGTGGAAGAAGCTCTTCAAGATGCTGATTGGGTGCAAGCAATGCAGGAAGAGTTAAATGAATTTGAAAGAAATTAAGTCTGGACTCTAGTGCCAAGACCAAAGAACAGATCTATTGTTGGTACTAAATGGGTGTTCAGAAATAAAACTGAAAGTGATGGCATAATTAGAAGAAACAAAGCAAGGCTGGTTGCTAAGGTTACTCTCAACAGGAGGGTAATGACTATGATGAAACATTTGCTCCAGTTGCTAGATTGGAAGCCATAAGAATCATTTTGGCTTATGTTGCTCACAAGAAGTTTAAAGTCTTTCAAATGAATGTGAAAAGTGCTTTTCTCAATGGAGAATTGGAAGAAGAGGTATATGTTGAACAACCTCCAGGCTTTGTAGATCCAAAATTTCCAAATCATGTCTACAGGCTTGACAAAGCACTTTATGGCCTTAAGAAAGCTCGAAGAGCATGGTATGAGACTTTAGCTCAATTTCTTCTGGAAAGTGGATTTAACAGAGGCACAATTGACAAAATTTTATTCTACCTCAACCATGGAAAGGACTTACTTTTGGTACAAATATATGTTGATGACATCATCTTTGGCTCTACAAATACAAAGCTTTGTGAAAGATTTTCCAAGCTTATGCATTCAAGATATCAAATGAGTATGATGGGAGAATTGAGTTATTTTTTGGGACTTCAAGTCAAACAAACCGATGAAGGGACTTTCATCACTCAATCCAAGTACACCAGAAATCTACTCATGAAATTTGGAATGCAAGACAGTTCAACTGCATCAACTCCCATGGCCACTACAACCAAGTTAGATAAAGATACTGGAGCATCAGTAGATATTACTAACTACAGAGGTATGATTGGCTCTTTACTCTATTTAACTATAAGTAGACCTGATATCATGTATGCTACCTGTCTTTGTGCAAGATTTCAGGCTGATCCAAGAGAACCTCGTCTAATAGTTGTGAAAAGAATTTTCAAGTACCTTAAGGGTACAGCTGATCTAAGATTGTGGTATCCTAGGGAATCAGATTTTAAGCTAATAGGTTACTCAGATGCAGATTTTGCAGGATGCAAAATAGACAGGAAAAACACTAGTGGAAGCTTCTAATTTCTTGGAGGCAGATTGGTATCTTGGTTTAGCAAGAAACAGAAATCAATTTCCACATCAACTGCAGAAGCAGAATATATTACTGCAGGAAGCTGTTGTGCACAGATTCTTTGGATGAAGAATCAATTACTGGACTATGGGTTAGAATTTTCTAAAATACCCATTTACTGTGATAATCAAAGTGTTATTGTTATGACAGGTAATCCAGTTCAACATTCAATGACAAAGCACATCAGCATAAGGTACCATTTCATAAGGGAACATATGATGGAAGGTACAGTGGAATTGCATTTTGTTAAACAGATCAACAACTGGAAGATATCTTCACAAAACTACTATGTGAAGCTACTTTTACAAGAATGGTAAATGAACTTGGAATGGTTTCAGGTTCTTTCTCAAAATCTGTTTAGTTTTCGTTCTCATGCATCAGACTTTATGATCAGTGTTTACAGATTGTCTTATCTCCACGTAATCTGTGCTTATTTTATAATATATTAAATACTGATTGTTATCTGATGTGATTCTATAAACTCTGAAAGTGTTTTGAATGTTCTGTGACTATTTAATCCATTGAGGATTACTGTGCTAGATGTTGACCTGGTAGTCACTAATATACTATATATCTCATGTTTGAATTAGTTATTTATGTGGAAATCTCAAACACAAGCAAACTATGATTTTGATCTTAGTCAAATTTACCTTGTATATCTTATTACTAAGTCCCAAACTAGATTTTTGCTTCTCATCTGTCAAATTCTGATGTCAGTAAATCTTAAGGATGAACTACATGCTTGATAAGCCTCACTTATCTGAAGAAAACAAAAGAAAAGAAATTGAAGTCAGGTACTCCTTTGAGATCTAGAGTAAACGTGTGAAAGGGAAGACCCAAGTGCATTGCTGGTATTAAGTAATATGCATTAGAAAAGCAAATAATTTTTTTTGGTGACTTTTCACATTCTCTAATTACTGGAGAAATACTCTGATAATAGTATAAATTCTGATAGCAGTTGTGACTCATTTACACTGAGAAGCCACTGTAAAAAGAATGTCAAAAGATGTATAAATGAGCACAAACAGTTGAGGTGGACTTTTGCATAAATTTATTCTATAGTACACTTCAAAATTAAAAATAGATTTTAAGCACTTTTCTCAGTTATGCCTTATTTAAAAGATATACTGAAGTTTATCAGACTTTAATCATTTTCTGATCATTTGAAAATGCACACACTCTCACTCCATATGAATGATGAAATTTACTGTGGTGATTAAGTTGTTTTTGACAAACAGTAAGTATTATTTGCATTAACTCCGAGGACAATTTCTGATGAAAGTTCTGAGAATTAAACTCTGAAGAACCCAGTCAGTATTTGTATAAAGAATCAAAGAAACAGACATTCACTTTTTGAGTATAGAAGCCATGTTCTGATGACTGTTTAATTATCATAATAGTCAAGTTCTGATGCAAATCCTGATGGAAACTATGTTGCTTATGTGGCATTATTTATTTACTTGACTTATTTGTAGTATTTACTGTAACGGCCATATTTATCAGAAAATAATTAAGTGAGAGAAAAACAGTGATAATCATTTGGTTAGTGGGAAGCGTGTTTGCATTGATAACTGTATGTGCACAATTATTACTGCTTATTTCCCGTGCCCAATAATAATGTTTTGACTATTTACTGCGTGACAGGTGTCTAAAGTCTGTTCTGCTTCAATTATAACCGTTGTCAAATAGAGAGTATATATATGGGAGTTAAAAGATTTTATAATCTTTTACCTACTTTTCTTATTCTCTAAACTCTCTTATTCTCTCTCTCTCTCTAATATTCTTTAAAGCTATTTTCTTATAGGCATTTTATCAAACACCTTGTGTACACTTTATTTCTCACTTGATTTTTCACAGAAATGGCACCAAAGGACATTATTTTTAATGGAGCCAAGTTCGTCCCCAACAACTATCTAGCCATACTTAGCAAGGACGAAGCTCCATCAGATCTTCACTTTATACAAGACTTTCTCTCTCGAAGTGAGATTGGGTATGCTTTGACCCAACCAGAAGCACTGTCAGGAATCTCTGATCTCATAAAAGACAATAGCCATTGAAGCTTTGCCACCTTCACCTCAAGCTGAAGATAGTGTGCGTGACACAGTGATCACACCTCCTGTCTCTCCAATAAAAGAAAATGTTCAAGTTGAAGATTCAGGATTAAGTCCTGAAATTGACCTTCAAAGGCTGATAATTCCATCTGTCCTATTTATGGAAGCTCCACAAGGACAAGTAACAACTCCACCTATTTCTCCACTATATGCTAAAGTTCCAAATACTCCCATTCTGGATGTGGAAACAGATGAAGTTGTTCCAGAATCTCCAACAGCCACACACACACTTGTGTTGTTAGAAGATGAAGAGTTTCTTGCAAGTTCTGGAGAGTCAGCTCCAGTAAACACACCAGCTCAAACTCTTGGAAAGGAGGCACTGATTAAAAAGTTTGTTGAACAAGATGCTCCTGTTCCATGGGAAGAAACTCATAGAGGAGTTGAATGGACCAAGAAGTGGAATGAATCTGATCTTGTTCCAAGCTCCAAAGTGCTGTCAGATCATATTGCTAAAGCTGATGAGTTGATGACAAACTCTGACTTTAAAACTCAACTTAAAGTCACAGCTTTCAGTACCAAAAGACTTCAAGGTCAACACTCCATTACTCATGCCAAGGTTGATAAGCTACAGGAAAATGCTGACAAGCTAGACCTGATGATCAAGAAGGACAAGAACAGGTTTATCAGACCTATTCATGAGAAAGTAGAGGCTATTGAGAAGGTTCAAGAAAAGCAACAGGCCCAACTGACCGAGGTCCTGCAGAATCACGCCTTTGAACATACTCAATTGAATGAAATTCAATCTTCAGTAGAACTTCTTCTCTCTCTACTCCTATCTAATGATGCCAAAAAGGGGGGAGAAGGTAGTTAAATAAAAATGCTCAACTAGTCAAGTACTGAAGAAGAAGGATGATGAAGCTGATGACCAGGGAAACCCTGGCAAGGGTAGTGGTCAAGTTCAAGCTAAAGGACAAATAAAAATTCTACACAGAAGAATTCAAGTGCTGAAGTTGTAAATGCTCAAAATCTGATAGCAAGTTCTGATAATAAAAATCTGATATCAAGTTCTGATGTTCTCATTCAAGCTGAAAGTCAAGACTCTCAGAAGTTTTTGCAAACTCTGAAGATCAAGGGAAGGGAGACTACAGTCTATTATAATGATCCCAAGATTCAGACACTTGATGAATAAATTGCTAGAAGATTATTTCTCAAGCATAATCCTGGAATGGATTTAGAGACTTTAAAGGAGGAAGAAGCTAGATTTGTAGCTGAGAAGACAAATCTTAATTCTAGAGCTTCTGATGCAAAGAAACCTCCAAGGACTAAGGTTAAAGGCATTGTGATCAAGGAAAGCTCTGAGGTATCAAAGCCCAAGACAAGATCGCAAGTTGAAATTGATCCCAATGATAAAGGGAAAGGAAAGATTAATGAACCAACAAAGACACAGGAGATGCAGATTCATCAAATCCTGATGAAACCAGTGCGCAAAATGGTTCAAGTTTTCTATGATACAGCTGCTGAAGATGAAACTGTTGAAACTCTGAAAAGAAGGAAGATAATAGAAGAATCTAAGACAACCTCTGACGCAGCTCAAGTTGTTCAGAGTGAAGAACAACAAGCTACTGAAGAAATAAGAAATTCTGATCAAGTTATCAAGACATCAACCTCTGACAAAGCTCAAGTTGATTTGAACAAATTGACAGTTACTGATAAGAGAAAACTTCTATGGAAAAATGTTAATCCATCAGATCCTAAGAAAAGCCAGCTGCTATCTAATTTCATGAATGTTGGATTGAAAGCTAGAGAAGCAAGAGACAGAGCTGGATTATGTTCTGAAGAAGCCAAGATCAAGACATGAGTTGAAGTACTTACAAGAGATCCATTTTTATTGACTGACAAACCTCTTGAAGAAGTTACACAAGAACACCTTGATAAGGTTATATCTGTTCAAGTGGTACTGGATGCTCATGATAAAGGTAATGTCAAAGAAAATCTGATTCTGTTTCTTGAAGATGGAAGAACATACAGAATGACAGAATCAGAAGTGCTGAACAAATCTCTGAAAGAACTTCAATTCTTTCATTATCTTTTAGAGATAAAGTCTGAGATTACTAGAAGATGGTCAAATTTCATCATGAAGACCATAAGGGATAAAGCAAGAATTTCTGGATCAAGGGTTATAGAATTTATTCCAAAGCTAGTTGAAGATGGTGGAAGTGAAATTCCAATAAAGAAAAATTCTGCTAGACTTGAAGTTATCCTGACAGAGAAATGTTTGTGCTATAATGAAGACTCATCTCATCCAAAAGTAATCAGAGTTTGTGATGGTCTTGAAAGAACATCTATCTCAACACTTAGAACTGCAATCTACCAGATTGGAAGTCAAGATGAAGAGATGAAGAAAGTCAAAGCTACATTATTCCAAGTCCTGAGGAATACAGAAGAAAAGTTGATATCAAACTTTGTCAAGAATCACTTTGGATTCAGATTGACTCAGTAAATTTGGTAAAAGCTACAAGGACTGTAAGTTGTAGTTAGTTGTCTAATTAAAATTTCATTGTATTTGTACTTAAATTTTTTTGACATCATCAAATCTATTAACTTGTATATTTTTCATAATTTACAAGTTAGGGGAGATTGTTAGATATATTTGTGATGTCATAACTAATCTGATATGTTTATTTTCAGATCTTAATATCAGGACTTATCAGGACTTACTGGAAATCAGAACTTACTGAAGTCAAAATTTATATCAGAACTTAAGGCCGTCAGAATTTATATCAGGACTAAAGTGCAGGTACTTCAGATAAGGAATAAAGCAGATTTACAGGAGAGGATTGTTACGACCGGCATTTTGTGTAATATTATTTGTGAACTTTGTATAATAGAGCCAATTATAAATATACTTAATGATTGTACGTTTGTGTGAATAGAATTTGCTGCGTTATAATTTGCTTTATGTAGATTATAAATTTTTCAAAGTAAGAGTTTTATTATTTGCCTTTATTTTTGATTTATAAGGAATATTCTATACCTTGGAAAATTTTCTTTTAAAAATAATTTCATTCACAAATTTCAAAAGTGATCTTATAAAATTTTTAAAAATCCAAGTTATTTTATGGTACAACTTTTATAATTTTTGAAATATTAATTTTATTTATAAAAAATTATTCTTTACAACTAATTGTTTATTTATTTTGCATTTTACTCTTTTGCCCATGCATGCAAATCACTTTTAATACAACTCAAGGGCACTAGAGTCAATAAACACCCCACTAACCACTCCTACCAAGGCCATTTTACTAGAATACCCTTGCATGCAAGTTTGTTTTCAAGAAGAGAAGGGAGGGAAGGGTAAAAACACACTCCACTATCAAGTTGTATATGAGTAATTCCATGATCATACTCAAACTCACACTCAACCAAACTCATTTTACTCCAACTCACTTCTCTCTTTTTCTTTCCCCCCCTTCTCCTCCTTGCTCTCGGCCGAAACCCCCATCCCCACTTCCTTCCATTTTTTTCATCGCATTTCTCATCTTCCCTAGTATAATTCCCCTACTTACATTTATTTTATATACTTCCTAAGAATTTTGTGATTAAGAGATGAAGTTTCATGGTTGCAAGTGTAGCTTTTGTGTGATCTCCAAAGAGAAACTCTTGATTCTTGTGAATTTAAGAGCTCTCTATGAGATACATTTCATATATGTTTTAACCTAGTGTTTTATGGAGAAACCATGCCTTAAAAACCTTTGCATGCTACTTAAATTTCACTATATAATCATGTTTAGCCATGCATGCTAGTTTTAAGATGTTAATATGATGATCAACCATGTTGTGTATGCTACTCTTCTCGAAATCATGTTTTCATATTTAAAAGTCTATAAATTCGAATTATTTGTGCTTGAAATAGATTGTTTCCATGATATATTGCTTAATAATAGTTAAGAGAAGATATATTTCATGATTTTTAAGGATGGGTAATAGGTTCAAGTCGAATTTACAAAAAATTAAACTCCATGTTTAGCCGAAACCTTGTTAGGTGTTTTTCCATGAGTTGCATGTTGTATTTTTATTTGCATGTAGGTGTTCTAGGGCATGGATGATCTCCACTTCTATTGAGGAACTATTTTAGGATGTTGATGCACTAGGTTTGCTTTGGTAAAGGTTAGATGCTTGGTTAATAAGTGGGAGTTAAGGTGGAAAGAGTTTGGTTAGTGTTTGCATTTTTCCAGAATTTTTGCACTAGATTTTGGGGAAGTTTTGATTGGGCATTTGTTGTGCACTTTGAGGCCCAAGACACCAGAAGCTAGCACTAGGAGTATACAATAGGTTTTAGGTGTTTTTTGGAGGTTTGTAAGACGTTTGGTTAGGTACACTAGTGGAAACACAAAATCTGTCCAGCTGGGGATAGTTTTGTTGCAACTTAGAAATTGAAAGTTTTGACCATGTCATAGGTAGGCCCTCATTAGGCCATGTTGGGCCTTAGTTAGAGGGAGTGTCAGAGGAGTTTTTACAGCCATAGTTAATAGGATTTGAGTTAGAATAATGTGTCACAAGTTAGTTCAAGTTAGGACCTTTTCTGCCCAGAAAAACAGGGGAACCATGGACTTTAAGCTTAGGCCTAGGGATTCCTAAGCTAGGCCCTTGAGCCACATCAAGTTTGGGAGTTGCATTACGACCAGAAGAGTCTAGTGTAGAAGTTTTGGAGTTAAACGTGAAGTGTAAGAGGGTCTAATGCACCCAAGAAACCATAGATGTCATTCTGAAATTTACCATAATAAGCACCATCACTTACCACATAGTTTTAGAGCACTTATGAGTGAGGCCTAGGTTGACCACTATAGTTGCAAGATAGCATAAAGCCAGTAGACTGAAAGGACCAAGTTAGGGTCAATAGGAATTGGATGGTTTAGTAAAGGCACATCGAGTTAAGAGGCCAAAATTTGGAGATTTTGTCTGGTTTAGCGATCAAGTGACTTAAGTTGTGGAGCGAGATCATCCAAGCCTAGTGTTGCAATATGGTGTGTGTGATATTATTTGGCACTTAAATATGGTATGTGAGCATATGTGTCTATCTGTATTATTATGTTTATAAGGTGATTATAAATTGCGTGTATATAGGCCTAAGTGCCATTGTGTTAAATTTCGGGTTGTAAATAGGTTGAGTTGGTGAGAATATATTATAATGAGGTTATTATTAATTGTGTAGGATCTCGAGACAAGGGTAAACTTGCTATAAAGGTCGAGTAAAGCTTCCAGTTGCTCCTACCTGCCAGTCCAGTCCAGCCTTTCTCAAGGTAAGTGATTCAACCTGCTTTTAGTTTACACTGCAAATATGTGATAACTAGTTCCTATATATGATGCGAGTATTCTGATTTATCTTGTTATACATGTACCAAGTGGTTCTCAAACCTACCTTCGTATTATATAGAAATGCCATGAACCCTCAAGTGTCTATTGCAAGTAATTTAGCCTCATTTGAAGATTGTTATGAAAGTAGATTAAATGTCATATTATGTTAGCATACCAAAGTAATTGTGATGTTGAACCATGTGTAAGTTATACTCAGTCACCTCAGCTTGAAGCCTAAAAGCTAGTCATTCCTTAAAAAATTTTAATGATTGTTGATAACCCCATCCTTACCCTAAAGCTTGATACCCTGTTATATCTTGAGTTGATGATCACTTCCTTTGTATTTTAACACCTATATCAGACCTGGAACCAGTAATGCTTATCTTCTTGTATTTTAATACCTATACCTTATCTGAAACAATTGCTTTAAGCCTAGTCTGACATTGCTTTAAGCCTAGCCTAAATCTCCTTGTCAAAATCCTTGTAAATAAAAACCGTTCAATTACCCTGATAGAGTAAGTTTAGTGGATCATGACCCTAGTGGACATATTTCCAGTGTTTCAAAGTTGATCTATAATCCCTTGATAAAGATGTTTATTGTTTAAGAAATTAATTATCAATCGGCATCAGTTTTTGAAATGATTAAAAATTTGGATTTTCAGTCCCAAAGGGGGATAAATGTTTTCTTTAAATAGTGGATCTGGACTAAGACACGAGTCCTTTCCACACTTGATTTGTAGGCTTAAAAGTTGCGTAGGGATCCCATTAATATTTCAGAACCCAGCGAGGTTAGGGATTACTTCGCGGCTGATCACCAGCTGTAATCAATAGCGTCATAAAATGGTTTTTGATTAAGAAATGATTTTGGAAATGTTTTGATACAAACAAATGATGCCATCACCCAAAAGTTCATCTCTTATTATTATTAGCTCCATCTTCACATTGTCATTCTTATATAACTCGATTTATGTTTTGTATCGTATTGTTTAGCTTTTGTTGAGCATTTGGCTCACTACTTACTTTCACCCTGATATTACAGCTAGCAGCTATGGTTAGATTCAAGCAGACAGCACGTAAGACTTGTGATGCCGACGCGTATGTTCGAGCTCAGGTAGAATAAGAGATAGTTTTGTGTGAGGACTCGATATTAAAACCAGTTGTAATGGTTAATAGTGTTGGGCTGTTCCAAACCCTAAACTGTAAGATCTTGGATTCGGTCGTATTTACTTTCTTTTAATTATTGTAATAGTTTTTATATTATTTATTGTTAAGTTGGGGGTGTGACAGGTTTTGGTATCAGAGCAACGGTTTAGAGTCCCTGGACAGCCCAAATAGGTTATAGGATATATGTATAAGTTATAGATATTATGCGAGAGAGTGGGTTAAGTAAATTTATTATTAATACTCCTCTTATATATCTATGTATGGTTTTTCAGCAAAGGGCGCAATCCTCGTCAACCTCTGGGTGGGATGACACTATTGTTTTCTCCGTGTATGCTGAGTTGAGGCGCGAGTTTGACATGCTTCAAGGCAAGTACAACCGACTGATAGACCGATTGAAGAACGTGTATCCGGACAGGAGAAACTAAGAAGGGAAGCCTAAGGAGCAGATGACTGCGAGACTTGAGACTTTGGTTCAGTACGTCAACACTAAGCTTGAGGAGATGCCATCGCACCGAGACCGTACCAGCCAGTATATCATCCAGATGGTGACGGATGAGTTCCAGAGTATTGTGAAGACGCTTCGAGAGGAGAAAACTACCAAACCCCGTTCTGATGGAGTGGAGCCTTAGTTCTTTCCATTATCTACCTTTCATGTTATTGTATTATCGGACTATGTAGAACTTCCTATTGTTCCTTTAAATTAGCATGTTATTCCTAAATTCAGACCTTATTCTAATCATGATGTATTGTGACCTTAAATTTCAATGCACTATCGTTCCGTTTGCTTTCAATTGTTTATTTTACGCCTTTATATGCATCACCCTATATGTTTAGTTTGAAACTTGACCTCATATGTGAATAAGAATGCCATGCGACACCCTCGAATTATTTCATTATTCATACCAGTTTTGACGTAACTCTTATTTCAGGATCATGCCACCCAAAAAGAAGAACCCAACAACCACATCTACCACATATCCAAATATTCTTCGATTACTGGAAACCTTACAACATCAAACAAACGCTATAGCTCAACAACAACTAACTCTTCAACAACAATTTGAAAACCAAGATAACCTTGAACCACACCAACCACCTGATCCACCAGTACCACCTCGATAAGTTGTTACTTTCAAGGCTTTTCAGAATATGAATCCACCTGCATTTCATGATACCACTGATCTAAAAATATCAAACACATGGATTAAGGAAATGGAAAGAGCTTTTGAATTGGTACAGTTAGGGGATGATCAGAAGACACCATATGCTACTTACTTCCTGAAGGGCGAAGTCATCTATTGGTGAGATTCAGTAAAAGCTATGGAAGCAAATCAGCAAGTTTCTTGGGAAAGATTTAAGAAGTTATTTCTGGAAAAGTATTACCCTAAGTACATGCAGAATCAGATGGAGCTTAAATTTCTTGAATTAAAGCAAGGGAGTATGTCTGTACTGGAGTATGAGAAGAAGTTCATAGAGTTGTCAAGGTTTGTGACAAAGTATACCAGCAGTGAGGAGGAAAAAGAAAAGAGATTCCAACAAGGATTAGAGTCTTGGATCAGAGATAGAGTGGCTATGTTTGAGCTTGATACTTATGCAGGCGTAGTGCAGAAGGCTGCTCTGATTGAGAGTAATGAGATGCAGTCAAGGAAGGAAAGGGATAACAACAAGAGAAAGGTTCCATTCTATGGAGAAAAGTCTGAAGCCGGAAATTCACAAGACAGGAATATGAAGAAGATTGGATTCCATAAAGGCAAAAAATTTCAAAAGAAGGGAAATTTGAGCAAAAGACAAGAATCAAAGGGGAACAACCAGGCAAGCCAAGGACAAGTTGGAGAAAACAGATTTCAGAGACCAGAATGCAAGCATTGTGGAAGAAGGCACCCCGGAGTGTGTAATAAGCTGAGCATGACATGCTATAGGTGCAACCAGAATGGACATTTGGAAAACGAGTGTAAGATGCCGAAGCCGGGAGTTACATGCTACAAGTGTGGAAAGACTGGACACATAGCTAAGGAGTGCAAGTCAACCGGACCGGTCAAAGCTCTGATGAACGTGGCAAGTACCAGTGCAAGCGTGCCAGCTGAGGTATTGGCCTTACCTCCACCACCTACAATAACTCCGCAAGCAACAGGAAGGACATTTGATTTAAAAATGAAGGACACTGTTCAGAACTCTGAGGTGATAGCAGGTACACTTTTACTAAATAATGTCGAAGCTTAAGTATTGATTGATTCTGGAGCGACAAGATTTTTCATATCAGAAACTTTTGTTGATAAACTTCAATGTTATAAAATGGTTATGAAGGAGGAAGTAAATGTGGTAATTGCGAATGAATAGAAGATTCCTGTGAGTCAAATATGTCCTAAGTGTGAGATTGATATTTTGGGGTATAAATTTTCAGCCGACTTGATACTCTTTAAGTTGGGAGAGTTCGATATAATTTTAGGCATGGATTGGTTAGGGAAGAATAACGCCCAGATTAATTGTAAGTCCAAGAAGGTGTATTTAAAGACGGAGAGTGGAGAGAAAGTAGTATTTAAGGGACAGAGGCAAGAGCAACTATTTCTTACAATTATGTCTAAGAAGTTACTTAGGAAATGTTGCGAGTCATTCCTAGCTTATGTAGTGGATTCAGAAAGGGTCAACCTCAACATAAAAGATATTCCTGTAGTCAACGAATTCCCAGATGTATTCCCAAGTGAACTATCAGGCTTACCGCCAGATCGACAAATCGAGTTCGAGATCAACCTTTGCTCCGGGAACAGAACCAGTTTCGAAGGCCCCATATAGGATGGCACCAGCAGAAATGAAAGAGTTGGCAAGCCAGCTACAAGAATTATTGGACAAAGGAGTGATACGGCCAAGTACGTCGCCACGGGGATTCGATATATAAGTGTAAATTCATTATTAAATTCCAAAATATTTCAAAAATCATGAAACTTATATTTTATTAGTATTTGAAGATTTCAAGAATTTTAAAATTATTTCAAAAAAAATTCGGGTTATATTTACCCGCACTTTTATTCGTTAAATCGTAAAATGCGGATATGACGCGCGTTTTATAAATATTTTAAAAATTATGAAGATTTTATTTTATTAATTTTATAATATTCCGAGAATTTTAGAACTATTTCGATTTCATAAAAATTATCGGACAGGGCCCCTATCGGGACGTAAAACCAAAAAAATCAGATTATTATTTTTATAAAATCGTGGAACTACAAAATATTTTATATTGTTGCATTTTTGAAATATTTATAATTTTTGGGGAATTTTGATACAAATTTTATAATTATTTGATTAAATATTATTCCCCGCTATTTATTAATTTTGGGCTAATTTTAATTATGTCGTATTAATTTTAAGTTAAACAAAAAAAGAAAAAAGAAAAGAAAAGCGTGTAACCTACCCAGCCCCCACCCCTGCCACGCACATCCCCCACCCCCTGTACCCGAGTATACACCCCCTCCCCATTTCCTTTACAAAAAAAACAATACTCCCTCCCTCTTCTCTCTGTCTCTCTGTCCCTCCTTGTTTATTTACTTTTCAATTTTCAAAAATTCATATCTCTCAAACCGTACATCCAAATTTCAATTGGTATATATATAAACGATCAGTGCTTCGATACCTATGCATAGGTATATATATTGCGAGGTTTTGAGAAGAAAATTTGTGGAGCATATTTTCCGTCTTAATTTATTTTCGGGGGGGTAAAAAAAGAATTTGGAGGCGGTGATTACTCCACATGGCATCTCAGCGTGTATATGTCTATGGCTATTAATTTTGGATTTTTCTGGAGATATTTTCCGGACATCAGATATTCTCTTCGGGGTGTTCAAAATTTATTTTTGGTAATGATTCCGAAATTCCGCCTTCGTACCTGTGTATATTATATCATGTTAGTGTTTATATATTTATTTCATAATTTTTAGAAATTGTTGGAGAAGCCACTTTGGGTCCGAGTTTTGGTTCAGGTGGCCGTGTTATTCATTTCTGGAGTATTTATACGTGTAAATATAAATTATTGTGTTGATTATTGTTGGTTGTGTCGATATGATATCGACTGGCAGTCCGAGAAATAAAGGAGTTGTTGTCCGATTTCCAAGAAAATATTATTTTTAGTTCTGAAGATTATTATTTTTATTTTTATTCAAAAATAAATCCAAATTATTTAGTTAATTAATTTTAATTGATTATTTAATTCGAGTTAATTATTTCTTATGATTTAAAAATTCTGAAAAATAGTTTCGAGCTTTAAAATATTGTTTTAAATTATTTTCAAGGCTCGATAAATATTATTAAATAATTTATTCTTATTTTATTCTTATTAAATAAACTGTTCATCCGTTTATTACGGAACGAACGCGTATAGACTCAGAAAAATAATTTGCTTTCTTTAAAAATACTTTTTAGACCTAAATTCTTTTGTTTCGTGGACTCTATTGTTTTTGCAAATCATCCTGAGTTGTTTATTGATCAATAAATCATATTTTGACCCGTTTTAAATTCTTAAAGTACCGAGTCAAGTCTTTTAGCGAATCGAGTCATTTGTGGTATGAATTATTTGATACGTGGCTTATGTGTTTATATGTTATGTGAACTGCATGCGTACATGAGTCAAGAGTCTTGTGTTTGACTGTTTCCTTTATATGTGGGCTATCGTATGGGTAGACGATAGGGTTTTAATGCGCAGTTTGTCGAGTAATTATCGGTTAGACGATTAAAGTTATAACTTTTATGTATAGATGCTAGTCTTTCAAGACGATCAGGATCAGATGAAATGGATGAAGACTAAAGTTGAATAGTATGGAATATTGGAGTGCAGCACTGCATGAGCAGTAGGCCAAAGGATTAGTAGAATAAAGACGGTGATGCTTTGAGACAAAATGTCAGATTAATTACGTTTCTACGAGTGTGACTAACTGCTAAAAACCCAAAGGCAAGTATCCCTATCATCACTTATTGTTCAAGTGATATTTATTTTAATTCTTCTTATACAAGTATTGCTTTCCATATTCTCAGTTTTGAATAGATAAATTTTTTACATATCGCTGAATTAAATAATTCTATTTATGCAAATACTCATCTGCTATTCTATGTTCAGAGTAGTTAAGTGATTTTACTTATCAAATTACTGGATTTATAAATGTGTTGGAATTTGAGAAAGATGATTTGTTTGCGAATATTCCTACCCAATAAAATGGGGGAAATAAAATTATTTTGGGTGTCGATTATTATGACCCCTTCTCAATAAAAGGTTTTAAGATTGAATTATAATTGTGTAAGTGACCGGGACGGACGGTCCAGCGGGGGGCTATTTCTAAGTGTCATATGAAATATTATGACACAATTTTTGCCACAGGCAGGTATATTGCCTTTTTATTCGAGTACTCGTATTTTTGGGGACATGTTCCTACAAATCATGAACCAGTGCTATCACACGGGCTGATCAGCATGTGATAGTATGTCCGTCGGAGAATGATCCCAATCAAAATTATCATATCATTTTTTATATTCATAGAACAAATGATTTATCAACTGTTTCTATTTTGTAATAATGGTGAAATGCAGTTTTGATTCAAATTCTGATTTATGCTGATACTTACATTGTTGTTAAATATCAAAGGTGGTATTAGTATAGATGATTGACGTTGACTTCAGTATGGGATGTTGTGAGCATCAAAGTCCGTATTGATATCTAATTTGATATGACAACAAAATAAGTATTAATATCAAGAGTCGGTTTTGAATAAGGTTTATGATTCAGTCCATAATCATTGTTTCATGTTACTATTGTTTACGATATTTTCGTAAACACAATTTTACGAGTTTCATTCTCGTCAAGATTCAAAGTATTGCTGAAGCATTTCACTCGAAAATATCAAAAAGAGTTTTGAATACAGTGAGAAACAATTATCCGATTCTTTAACAAATTTTCTGATATATGATTTTAAATGTTCTGCTCTACTGCGGATGTCGGTTTTTATATCAAAAGACCTCATATATGCTATAATGAACTTGATGAGCATTTCTTTCACTCATACTTGCCTGTTTTCAAATTTAACCTCTAGTGAGGATTAACTTGCGCTGTTTAGCCGCGTAATTCGAGGAAGCAAAGAAGAAGGTTTTGGAAGGTGGTTGGTCTAGGGTTTGCGGACTAGTGTAAGTTTTATTGTGTAAAGTTGTTTATATTATATTATATTATAATTGTGTTATTTCATAGTTGGGCCTAGTATACTTCTTTTCGAAGTTATACTAGCGGGTTAAGTTTTGAGATTGAGAATTGTTGCAAAGAGTTTTAAAAGAAAGTGAAAAAATTATTTATGGAATTTGGAATTCTTGTTTCTAGAAATGTAACCTTAAAAGATCTTGGATTAATTGGGATCATAAATGTTAAATATCTTCCACTGGCATTTATTTATTGATTTAACAGGTTAATTTGGATTGAGGTTTTATAGTGACGACCAAATCCTCTGACTTTGGATTTGGGGGCGTTACAAATTGGTATCAGAGCTGAGGTTATAGTAAACTTGAAAGGAAAGTGTGTAGGAGTGTGTATAGCTATGTGAGGACGGTTTAGCTCATATCGAGTTCCTGTTGGACTATTGGATATAGTACCAACGAGTAAGCTAAGATGGGCGCATTCGTTTGAGATGGTTGTGTTGAGCGGGACAAAACTCCTGGCAGTTGCAAACTTCTATTGTGGAATCTTTCGAGGCTACTACGATTTGACGATGATGAAGATTATCGACATCCTTGGAATATGAAGAAGTGTCGAGAATCGGATGACGAGTCTATAGAAGAGTTTAAATAGAAGATAAGTATTAAGACTTTGGTAATACCTTCTCTTTCTATAATTTCTTTTGACCTCTCTCAAAAGAGGTATCTATTAAAGGATATATTCCCTAACACTCGTTTAATCATTTTGTTCCAGAATCTTGTTTTCTGGATTTTATTTTTCTCCAGAAATATCATCTTTGAAATCTTTTCAGTTTTATTCATTTGATTTTGGATTCCTTTGATATTCTTTTATTCTGACTGAGATGAACAACCCTAACTATAGGGGACACAAGGTATACCTGTCTGTGTGATAGGAGTTGGATGGGACGCCATCACTTGTGTTTGTTGTGACTACAAGAAGGTTAACAACCTTTAGTAGTGTCTTAATTTGGACACGCAATACCAAGTTCATTTGATCATATTGATCTCTCAGTTATTTTTTTATTTCAACAATACTTTCGCAAAAAATTCAGATTTTGGTCCCGTTATGATATAAAATTCTTTTTTTTTGAAATTCCATGATTTTATTATCTCAAGTATTCGAAGGTATGCCAATTAAGTTAAGCTGAGTTATCCTGATCAAGTTAAAGCAGGGTTATGTGATAGGATTACCAAGATCAACAGTGGACTGCGATGCGGTTATAATATCAGTGGCGTATACCGGAGTCGGTCTGTTTCTTTATTTCTCTCTCTATTTATCTTTATCTCTCTTTCTTTTTCTCTCTTCTTCTCTCTATCTTTCTCTCTATTCTTCTTTCTCGCAATCGGTAAAAGTGATTCTACTGAGGAATTGGTTAAATGGTATGTGGAAAAAAAACAAGGGTGCGGAGTGAAGCTCCCGTGATAATTGTGTGGTAAAAGGAATTGCGCTATTATTGGAAATATTAAGAAAAATATCGTATGCAAGAGTGGAAGTTCGTAATAAGATCCTTAGTGCTTTCTTCTGCTGATTCCGAGGACGGAATCCTTATAAGGGGGTAGATTGTAATATCCCATACTTTTAGAATTATTATAATTATTATTTGAATATATATATGTGCTTTTATGATTTAGAAGGAATAAAATTGTGGATATTTTATTCCCGTTTGACGAGTTTGTGTTATTAAATGGTTATGTGCTAATTGTTAAATGTTATATCGATCCATGTTAATTTCTGAAAATATTTCTTTGAATGTATTATTTTCAAAAGTTATTTGAAAGCCGATTTTATTGATATCGGTAAATTGAAATTGTTTTGTAATATCCGGGAAATATCGTGCAATTATTTTTATCAATAAATAATTATTATATGATTATTATAGGAATTTCGGTGAATCATCTGATGATTGATATTTATATTTGGGTGTTTATATGTGATAAAGTGTAAGTATTTTAATTTTTATATGTCCAGAACAAAGTATGGATAATTATGGTATTTTTCAGGTAATTTTTGGATTTTTATATGATTTTATAAGGATTTATAGATTTAATAAATATTTCCTGAGTAATTATAAAATTATTTTATAAAGCCGGCAATCGTCCAACTTCAACCGTTTTTGCGTTTTTACAACCCGAAACTCTTTCGAAAACTCCTTCCTAGCCTAATCTGGTAATTCCGGACATTTTCCCTGTTTTAACTTTTTCAATCCGGATTATGGTTTGACCCGTACGAGTCCCGGCGTAAAATTTTCGATACGATAATCATTTCGGTAGATCAATAAAACTCGTATTCTTGAGAGACAAGATATTTTTACATTATTTTCTCATAGGGTGTTTTATATGAAGATTGGTTTTGATAATTATCCAAATATGATATTCAATTGTATCGTTTTTATAGTTACTTAGCGGCTAAGTAATCTATTTTTCGATCCGATATATAAGTGTAAATTATCATGAAACTTATATTTTATTAGTATCTGAATATTTCGAGAATTTTAAAATTATTTCAAAAAAAATTCGGGTTATATTTACCCGCACTTTTATTCGGTAAATCGTAAAATGCGAATATGACGCGCGTTTTATAAATGTTTTAAAAATTATGAAGATTTTATTTTATTAATTTTAAAATATTCCGAGAATTTTAGAAATATTTCGGTTTCATAAAAATTATCGGACCGGGCCCCTATCGGGACGTAAAACCCCACAAAAAAATCAGATTTTTATTTTTATAAAATCGTGGGACTTCCAAATATTTTATATTGTTGCATTTTTGAAATATTCATAATTTTTGGGGAATTTTGATATAAATTTTATAATTATTTGATTAAATATTATTCCCCGCTATTTATTAATTTTGGGCTAATTTTAATTATGTCGTATTAATTTTTAGTTAAAAAAAGAAAAAGAAAAACGTGTAACCTACCTAGCCCCCACCCCTGCCACGCACACCCCCACCCCCTGTACCCGAGTATACACCCCCTCCCCATTTTCTTTACCAAAAAAACAATACTCCCTCTCTCTTCTCTCTGTCTCTCTGTCCCTCCCTGTTTATATACTTTTCAATTTTCAAAAATTCATATCTCTCAAACCGTACATCCAAATTTCAATTGGTATATATATAAACGATCAGCGCTTCGATACCTACGTATTGGTATATATATTGCGAGGTTTTGAGAAGAAAATTTGTGGAGCATATTTTCCGTCTTAATTTATTTTTGTGGCGTAGAAAAAGAGTTTGGAGGCGGTGATTACTCCGCATGGCATCTCAGCGTGCATATGTCTATGGCTATTAATTTCAAATTTTTCTGGAGATATTTTTCGGACATCAGATATTCTCTTCGGGGTGATCAAAATTTATTTTGGGTAACGATTCCGAAATTCCGCCTTCGTACTTGTGTATATTATAGCATGTTAGTGTTTATATATTTATTTCATAATTTTTAGAAATTGTTGGAGAAGTCACTTTTGGTCCGAGTTTTAGTTCAGGTGGCCGTGTTATTCATTTCTGGAGTGTTTATACGCGTAAATATAAATTATTGTGTTGATTGTTGTTGGTTGTGTCGATATGATATCGACTGGCAGTCCGAGAAATAGAGGAGTTGCTTTCCGATTTCCAAGAAAATATTATTTTTAGTTCTGAAGATTATTATTTTTATTATTATTCGAAAATAAATCCAAATTATTTAGTTAATGAATTTTAATTTATTATTTAATTCGAGTTAATTATTTCTTATGATTTAAAAATTCCGAAAAATAGTTTCGAGTTTTAAAATATTATTTTAAATTATTTTCAAGGCTCGATAAATATTATTAAATAATTTATTCTTATTTTATTCGTATTAAATAAACTGTTCATCCGTTCATTACGGAACGAACGCGTATAGACTCAGAAAAATATTTTGCTTTCTTTAAAATTACTTTCTAGACCTAAATTCTTTTGTTTCGGGGACTCGATTGTTTTTGCAAATCATTCTGAGTCGTTTATTGATCAATAAATCATATTTTGACCCGTTTTAAAATTTTAAAGTACCGAGTCAAGTCTTTTAACGAATCGAGTCATGTGTGGTATGAATTATTTGATGCGTGGCATATGTGTTTATATGTTATGTGAATTGCGTGCGTATATGAGTCAAGAGTCTTGTGTTTGACTGTTCCCTTTATATGTGGGCTATCGTACGGGTAGACGATAGGGTTTTAATGCGCAATTCGTCGAGCAATTATTGGTTAGACGATTAAAGTTATATCTTTTAATTATAGATGCGAGTCTTTCAAGACGATCAGGATCAGATGAAATGGATGAAGACTAGAGTTGAATAGTATGGAATATTGGAGTGCAGCACTGTATGAGCAGCAGGCCAAAGGATTAGTAGAATAAAGACGATGATGCTTTGAGATAAAATGTCAGATTAATTGCATTTCTACGAGTGTGACTAACTGCTAAAAACCCAAAGGCAAGTATCCATATCATCACTTGTTGTTCAAGTGATATTTATTTTAAATCTTCTTATACAAGTATTGCTTTCCATATTCTCAGTTTTGAATAGATAAATGTTTTACATATCGTTGAATTAAATAATTCTATTTATGCAAATACTCATCTGATATTCTATGTTCAGAGTAGTTAAGTGATTTTACTTATCAAATTACTGGATTTATAAATGTGTTGGAATTTGAGAAAGATGATTTGGTTGCGAATATTCCTACCCAAGTAAATAGGGGAAATAAAATTATTTTGGGTGTCAATTATTATGACCCCTTCTCAATAAAAGGTTTTAAGATTGGATCATAATTACGTAAGTGACCGGGACGGACGGTCCAGCGGAGAGCTATTTCTAAGTGTCATATGAAATATTATGACACAATTTTTGCCACAGGCAGGTATATTGCCTTTTTATTTGAGTACTCGTGTTTTTGGGGACATGTTTCTACGAATCATGAACCAGTGCTATCACACGGGCTGATCAGCATGTGATAGTACGTCCGTCGGAGAATGATCTCAATTTAAATTATCATATCATTTTTTATATTCATAGAAGAAATGATTTATCAACTGTTTCTGTTTTGGAATAATGGTGAAATGCAGTTTTGATTCAAATTCTGATTTATGCTGATACTTACGTTGTTGTTAAATATCAAAGGTGGTATTAGTATAGATGATTGATGTTGACTTCAGTATGGGATGTTGTGAGCATCAAAGTTCGTATTGATATCTAATTTGATATGACAACAAAATAAGTATTAATATCAAGAGTCGGTTTTGAATAAGGTTTATGATTCAGTCCATAATCATTGTTTCATGTTATTATTGTTTACGATATTTCCGTAAACACAGTTTTACAGGTTTTATTCTCGTCAAGATTCAAAGTATTGCTGAAGCATTTCGCTCGAAAATATCAAAAAGAGTTTTGAATACAGTGAGAAATAATTATCCGATTCTTTAACAAATTTTATGATTCAACAATTATGATTTTAAATATTCTGCTCTACTGCGGATGTCGGTTTTTATATCAAAAGACCTTATATATGCTATAATGAACTTGCTGAGCATTTCTTTCGCTCATACTTGCCTGTTTTCAAATTTAACCTCCAGTGAGGATTAACTTGCGCTGTTTAGCCGCGTAATTCGAGGAAGCAAAGAAGAAGGTCCAGGGTTTGCGGACTAGTGTCAGTTTTATTGTGTAAAGTTATTTATATTATATTATATTATAATTGTGTTATTTTATAGTTGGGCCTAGTATACTTCTTTTCGAAGTTATACTAGCGAGTTAAGTTTTGAGATTGAGAATTGTTGCAAAGAGTTTTAAAAGAAACTGAAAAAATTATTTATGGAATTTGGAATTCTTGTTTCTAGAACTGTAACCTTAAAAGATCTTGCATTAATTAGGGTCATAAATGTTAAATATCATCCGCTGGCATTTATTTATTGATTTAACAGGTTAATTTGGATTGAGGTTTTATAGTGACGACCAAATCCTATGGCCCCGTATTTGGGGGCGTTACATCAATGGAGATGAATGAGTTAAAGTAGATCCGGCAAAGATTGAGGTGATTATGAGTTGGGAGAGGCCAAAGACACCTACGGAAGTGCGAAGTTTTCTAGGATTGGCAGGATATTATAAAAGATTTGTCAAGAATTTTTCAAAAATTGTCACGCCATTGACTAAGTTGACCAGGAAGAATCAGAAGTTCGAATGGAATGCAGAATGTTAGGATAGCTTTCAAGAGTTGAAGCAGAGGTTGGTAACAGCTCCGGTGTTAGTACTACCAGACGACGAAGGAAACTTTGTGATTTTCAGTGATGCTTCACATAAAGGATTGAGCTGTGTGCTAATGCAACACAATAAGGTGATCGTGTATGCGCCAAGATAGTTAAAACCGCATGAATTGAAGTACCCTACGCATGACTTGGAACTAGCAGCCATAGTATTCGCACTCAAGATTTGGAGACATTACCTCTACGGACAAAAGTGTGAGATCTACATGGATCACAAGAGTTTAAAGTATATTTTCACTCAGAAGGAGCTCAATATGAGGCAAAGGAGATGGTTGGAATTGATTAAGGACTATGATTGCTCGATAAATTATCATCCGGGAAAGGCAAACGTTGTAGCTGATTCTTTGAGTAGGAAGGAAAGATTGAATATGATAGCAACACCAAAAGAATTGTCTGAAGAGATTAAGAAATTTCAATTGGAACTTTGTGATTGTGGAATAGTTGAAGAGGTTTTTCGTACAATGACTTTTCAGCCAACATTATTGGAAAAGATAAGGAAATGTCAGGAAAAAGTAATGAAGGAAGAGAAAAATCAGCTAACTGGAGAAGAGATTGGTACTCAAAAGGATGAGCAAGGTATACTAAGGTTTTCCTCAAGAATTTGGATTCCTCATGTACCTGAATTGAAGAATGAGATTTTGCAGGAAGCCCACAATTCAAGATTTTTAATCAATCCGGGAAGCACCAAGATGTATCGAGATTTGAAGTAGAACTTTTGGTGGCCAAATATGAAGCGAGAAGTGGCAGAATGGGTTGCTTAGTGTTATACTTGTCAGAAAGTGATGGCAGAACATCAAAGACCAAGCGGATTAATTCAGCCCCTAAATATTCCAGAGTGGAAATGGGAAAATATTGTTATGGACTTTATAGTGGGACTACCGTGAACGAAATCCGGACATGACGTTATATGGGTTATAGTTGATCGCCTTACGAAGTCGGCGCATTTTCTTCCAATTAATGAGAAGTCGTCATTAGACAGATTGGTTCATCTGTATGTGCGTGAAATCGTACTAAGACATGGAGTACCCGTATCGATAGTTTTTCAGACAGAGACCCCCGATTTAACTCGAGATTCTGGAAGCAATTTCAAGAGAGTCTAGGTACAAAGTTGAATATGAGTACGGCGTATCACCCGCAGACTGATGGTCAGAGCGAAAGGACAATTTAAACAATCGAAGACATGTTGCGCAGTTGTGCAATCGATTTTACAGGAAGTTAGGACGACCACTTGCCATTAGTATAATTCTCCTATAACAACAGCTATCACTCCAGTATTGGCATGCCACCATACGAAGCTTTATACAGACGGAAATGTAGATCATCGATAAGTTGGGATGAAGTAGGAGAAGGAAAGATTCTAGGCTCAGAATTGGTACAACGGCTGCATGAGACAGTCAAATTAATTCAGAAAAGGTTGCTTGCTGCTCAAGATAGATAGAGAAAGTATGCAGATCCAGCGCGTAAGGATGTTAGATTCCAAGTAGGCGAAACCGTTTTGCTGAAGGTGTCACCAAGGAAAGGGTTGTCTAGATTTGGCAAGAAAGGGAAGTTAGCACCAAGATATATAGGTCCTTTTGAAATTTTGAGTCAAGTGGGGAAGGTGGCTTATGAGTTAGCCTTACCACCTCAGTATCAACATGTGCATAATGTGTTCCATGTGTCATTGCTTAAGAAGTACAATCCTGATGTCAACCATGTGATAGAATATGAACCTGTAGAAATTCAGGAAGACCTATCATTTATGGAGCAACCTGTCAAATTACTCTACTGGCAAGTAAAGAGTCTTAGGAATAAGTCAGTAAAGTTAGTGAAAGTAGTTTGGAGGAACCCCAAGGTAAAATAATCAACCTCGGACTTAGAGTCTGATATGCGTTCCCGGTATCCTCATCTGTTCTCTTAGATTCTGGGGACAGAATCCTTTAAGGGGGAGAGGATGTTACGACCGGCATTTTGTGTAATATTATTTGTGAATTTGTATAATATTAGAGCCAATTATAAATTTACTTAATGATTGTACATTTGTGTAAATGGAATTTGCTGCGTTATAAGTTGCTTTATGTAGATTATAAATTTTTCAAAGCAAGAGTTTTATTATTTGCCTTTATTTTTGATTTATAAGGAATATTCTATACCTTGGAAAATTTTCTTTTAAAAATAATTTCATTCACAAATTTCAAAAGTGATCTCATAAAATTTTTAAAAATCCAAGTTATTTTATGGTACAACTTTTATAATTTTTGAAATATTAATTTTATTTATAAAAAAATATTCTTTACAACTAATTGTTTATTTACTTTGTATTTTACTATTTTGCCCATGCATGCAAATCACTTCTAATACAACTCAAGGGCACTAGAGTCAATAAACACCCCACTAACCACTACTACCAAGGCCATTTTACTAGAATACCCTTGCATGCAAGTTTGTTTTCCAGAAGAGAAGGGAGGGAAGGGTAAAAACACACTCCACTCACAAGTTGTATATGAATAATTCCATGATCATACTCAAACTCACACTCAACCAAACTCACTCTACTCCAACTCACTTCTCTCTTTTTCTTTTCCTCCCCCCACCCTCTCCTCCTTGCTCTCGGCCGAAACCCCCATCCCCACTCCCTTCCATTTTTTTCATCCCATTTCTCATCTTCTCTATTATAATTCCCCTACTTACATTTATTTTATATACTTCCCAAGAATTTTGTGATTAGGAGATGAAGTTTCATGGTTTCATGTGTAGCTTTTGTGTGATCTCCAAAGAGAAACTCTTGATTCTTATGAATTTAAGAGCTCTATATGAGATACATTTTATATATGTTTTAACCTAGTGTTTTATGGAGAAACCATGCCTTAAAAACCTTTGCATGCTACTTAAATTTCACTACATAATCATTTTTAGCCATGCATGCTAGTTTTAAGATGTTAATATGATGATCAACCATGTTGTGTATGCTACTCTTCTCGAAATCATGTTTTCATGTTTAAAAGTCTATAAATTTGAATTATTTGTGCTTGAAATAGATTATTTCCATGATATATTGCTTAATAATAGTTAAGAGAAGATATATTTCATGATTTTTAAGGTTGGGTAATAGGTTCAAGTCGAATTTACAAGAATTTAAACTCCATGTTTAGCTGAAACCTTGTTAAGTGATTTTCCATGAGTTGTATGTTGTATTTTTATTTGCATGTAGGTGTTCTAGGGAATGGATGATATCCACTCCTGTTCAGGCACTATTTTAGGATGTTGATGCACTAGCTTTGATTTGGTAAAGGTTGGATGCTTGGTTAATAAGTGGGAGTTAAGGTGGAAAGGGTTTGGTTAGTGTTTGCATTTTTCCAGAATTTTTGTACTAGTTTGTGTGGAAGTTTTGATTGGGCATTTGTTGTGCACTTTGAGGCCCAAGCCACCAGAAGCTAGAAATAGGAGTATAAAATAGGTTTTAGGTGTTTGTTGGAGGTTTGTAAGATGTTTGGTTAGGCGCACGAGTGGAAACACAAAATATGTACAGCATGGGACAGTTTTGTTGCAACTTAGAAATGGGAAGTTTTGATCATGTCATAGGTAGGCCCTCATTAGGGCCTGTTGGGCCTTAGTTAGAGGGAGTGTCAAAGGAGTTTTTCTAGCCATAGTTCATAGGATTTGAGTTATAATAATGTGTCACAAGTTAGTTCAAGTCAGGACCTTTTCTGTCCAGAAAAACAGGGGAACCATGGACTTTAAACTTAGGCCTGGGGAGGCCCAAGCTAGGCCCTTGAGCCACATCAAGTTTGGGAGTTGCATTACGACCAGAAGAGTCTAGTGTAGAAGTTTTGGAGTTAAACGTGAAGTGTAAGAGGGTTTAATGCACCCAAGAAACCATAGATGTCATTCTGAAATTTACCATAATAAACACCTTCACTTACCACATAGTTTTAGAGCACTTATGAGTGAGGCCTAGGTTGACCACTATAGTTGCAAGATAGCATAAATCCAGTAGAGTGAAAGGCCCAAGTTAGCGTCAATAGGAATTGGATGGTTTAGTAAAGGCACATCGAGTTAGGAGGCCAAAATTTGGGGATTTTGTCTAGTTTAGCGATCAAGTGACTTAAGTTGTGGACCAGATCATCCAAGCCTAGTGTTGCAATATGCTGTGTGTGATATTATTTGGTACTTAAATATGGTATGTGAGCATATGTGGCTATGTGTACTATTATGTTTATAAGGTGATTACAAATTGCGTGTATATAGGCCTAAGTGCCATTGTGTTAAATTTCGGGTTATAAATAGGTTGAGTTGGTGAGAATATATTATAATGAGGTTATTATTAATAGTGTAGGATCTTGAGACGAGGGTAAACTTGCCATAAAGGTTGAGTAAAGCTTCCAGTTTCTCCTACCTGCCAGTCCAGTCCAGCCCTTCTCAAGGCAAGTGATTCAACCTGCTTTTAGTTTACACTGCAAATGTGTGATAACTAGTTCCTATATATGATGCGAGTATTCTGATTTATCTTGTTATGCATGTACCAAGTGGTTCTCAAACCTACCTTCGTATTATATAGAAATGCCATGAACCCTCAAGTGTCTATTGCAAGTAATTTAGCCTCATTTGAAGATTGTTATGAAAGTAGATTAACTGTCATATTATGTTAGCATACCAAAGTAATTGTGATGTTGAACCATGTGTAAGTTATACTTAGTCACCTCAGCTTGAAGCCTAAAAGCCAGTCATTCCTTTAAAAACTTTAATGATTATTGATAACCCTATCCTTACCCTAAAGCTCGATACCCTGTTATACCTTGAATTGATGATCACTTCCTTTGTATTTTAACACCTATATCAGACCTGGAACCCGTAATGCTTATCTTCTTGATATTTTAATACCTATACCTTATATGAAACTATTGCTTTAAGCCTAGTGAAAGGCATATGTCATAGCCTATTTGTTTATTCGAGGATTTAACTCAACTCAAATAAGAATGTAACAAGTAAATAGTGGATCTACCATCAAAGAGATCTCACAAACTAACATCTGTCAAAGGATTTAGAAACAATGTTCATCTACAGACTTGAGGAATCACTTCACTGGAAGAAGTTCAAGAAATTGATCAAGCCTTAGTGATATAAATCAAGATTGTGGATTTAATCAAGTGACAGAGATCTTGTCAGGGTATCAGATAATTACAGGGATTTAATCTGAAGAAAATCAAGTTATCAAAGTCAAGATATGAAGAAATGTCACAAAAGTTAGTCACTCATGAACCAGACAGTACATCGAGTGTCAACATTGAAGTGGTGGAATTGATTCATAATTGACAATGATTTTCAGAAGAATGGTTATTGTTCAAGAGTAGTATTAATTCTCTATTAATTAATTAAGTCATATAATTTAATTAAGAAAATAAATTAAATCTGTAAAGATTAATTTATTGATTAATTGAATTAATTGATTAATTAATTTTGAATTAATATTAAGAATATTCTGAATTATAATTGAATTAAAATCAGTTTTAATTCAGTAAGACAATTGAGATTGAACTGGCATGACAATCTGGATTGTCATACCGATTGCCATGCCAAGCCATTCCTGATTGTCTCACTGAAAGTTCTACTGGGAGGAGATAGTCTTGCCAGTTCAAATTGATAGTCTTGCTAGTTCAGGAGATAGTCATACCGATTGTCTTCCTAGTACAAATGATTGTCATGCCGATTGTCTTCCTAGTATAAATGATTGTCATGCCGATTGTCATACCAGTTCAATGAAATTCTGTTGATCAAATCATTTAAAAGACAGAAGCAGCAGACATTCAAGACTACCAACAGAACAACATCAACCAATTCAAGAACACAGCAGCCGCAAAAAAACATTTCATCTCTCTGCTGAATTCAAGATCATTCATTTCTAGTTTTAAAGTTAAATCCAAACAACTAGAATTCATTCTCTTGTTCTTGTGCAACTATCTAGCGGATCAAAATCCCTAGAACTTAATCTCAAATTGCTTCTAGCATTTGATTCTTTTTATTGCGAAAATAGAAAAAGTTCATGTCGAATTTATTCTAGATTTGTGATAATTAATTTGAGATTAAACCCTTGTAATCAATACCGTTGTTGTAACACCTTTAATAATATTTCTATTTAACTTGAATTTTGTTTCAATTTTTATTCCGCACTAAATTCGATTAAACGGTATAGTTTGTATTCAACCCCCCCTCTACAAACACATTGGGACCTAACAATTGGTATCAGAGGCTTCTGATTAACGAACAAATCAAGATCCTAGGCTTTTGTGATTTTTCAACTCCTTGAATTTTTATTTATTCAAAAATTCATAACGACTTCACAAAAAGTTGGAACCGTTAAAATTCCACTATTTGATAAAGAAAATTATAATATGTGGAAGAAGAAGATGCTCTTGTTTTTACAAGTTACAAATCCCAAATATCTGAACTTGTTAAAGAAGGGTCCAAAAATTCCGATGGTTATTGAACCAGAGGTGATAGAAGATGATGTTGTAATTACCAAAGCTAGAACTTATGCAAAAGAGCCTGAGGATTTTACTCCTGCTGAAATGGAAGAAGCCTCCTTGGATGCCAGCCTTCAATTAATTTTAGTTGATTCCCTTGATCCCTTGATGAACAGACATGTGATGAACTGTAAAAATTCCAAACACATCTGGGAAACTATTGAGGTGATTAATAAAGGCACATAGGAAGTTAGGGAGAACAAGTTAGAGATCCTAACCTCTGAGTACGAACATTTTAAATCCAATCCAGGAGAAGGAATTACTGAAGTGTTTGAGAGGTACAATGCATTGATCAACAACCTGAACATAAATGGTAAATATTACTCATTCAGGGAGATTAACAAAAAGTTCCTTTTAACACTGCCAACTCATCTTGAACATAGAATCACTAACATAAGATAAGCGAGAGATCTGAGTGAGATTTTTTTGGAGAGGCTCTATGGTGTGTTAAAAACCTATGAGTTGGAGCAGATTCAGCAGAAGGAAGTCTACGGGAAAGGTAGAGTGGTCAGCACGTCTACTGCTCTAGTAGCTGAAGGTCAACAACAACAACAATCTCAACAGTCAGAGAGAATGGTACAGTCTTCCAAGGCTGAGGAAAATGTGATAGTAGCAGAATATGATATTCCTACTACAAATCAATCAGGTGATGATTTTTACTCCTTGGAAGAGCTGGAGCAATTGGAAGATGAGTCAATGGCCCAGATTGTCAAGAGATTCACCAATGTCAGATTCAAGAGAAATCCCAAGTTCAAGTACAAGTCCAACTACAACAAATTCCAGAAAGGTGGATCTTCATCCTCTAACACCAGCAGTGGTGGATACAAAACAGGGATGGTTGATCGAAGCACCATTAGATGCTATAACTGCAATGAGTTGGGACACTTTACCACAGAATGTAGAAAGCCAAAGCAAGTAAGGAAGAACTCTTATGATTCAAATCAGAAGAGTAACTCTGAAAGGGCTTATCTAGCAAAGGGAAGAAGCTGGGATGATACTGATAGTGAAGATGAAGAAGATGGGAATCTTGCTCTTATGGCTATTGATGGAAATACTTCATCGTCAAGAAAAGAGGTAAAATTTACTGATGCTGAATTAGTTTATCATCAAGGAGGTTCCTTAGATTGTGCTCGTCGTGATAATGAACTGTTAAATCAGCAGATCAAAGACCTTGAGAAAGAGGTCAATGAATTAAGACTTGTGCACATTAATCAAGACAAATTAAAAGAACAAGTATCTTTTCTAGAGAATAGAGTTAACTGTTATAGACAACTCGAAATTATTCTCAAAGACAAGATCACCGGTCTTGAGACTAAGGTTAAAGCTTACTTTAATTCTTGTTCGAAGGCTAAAGAGTTCTACAGTAAGCAAGTTGTTAATCAAACATCTGGAATAGGTTTTGATTATAATCCTGCTATTGGAGAATTAGTCATAAACTCCCCTCCTCATGTCTGTGCTAAAGGTAAGGAAGTACCACATGTGCTTAAGGGTGTTGATAAACCCCTTTATAAAGGATCAATTGCTGAACCATTTGATGAAACCTCCTTTATTATTCAAGAAGAAATACGTGCTGAAGATCTTGCTAATGAGAAGGTTGTTTCCAAGTCAAGTGTGTCGAAAGTTCCAGTCAAAGTTATGAAAGCAACTGAGACTAACTCAGACACACATGAGTTGGATAACAAAAATGCCATGTCTACCATGCATAATTTGTCTGTTGTTAATCCCTCTCATAAAGTATGTGGTGTTCCTAATTGTATGTCTTATGCTTTTAATTTCATGTATGCTTATTTTAATGGTAAGCATGTTTCTAGTGATAAGACTACTCCTCATCAGCATGTGAATAATATGAAGCATGATAGGTCTAAGACTGCTAGTCCTTCTAAGGCTAAAAAGGAGACATTTGTGCCTAAGCCTAAACAGAAATTTGTTAAGGCTGTTTACAAGGTCAAATGTCCAGTCATTAAGAAAGTTGAGAACATTAAAGTTAAGAATGTTGTTTTGCCTGACAAGGTCAATTCTACAAGTATGCCGGGCCCAACCAAGTTTGGGTTCCGAAGAAGGTTTAATCCATTTGTAGTGCAGGACAGTAAACAGGTGGAACCGGTAGTGTGGATTCTTGACAGTGGATCATCAAGACATATGACCGGAGATAGAGCCCTGCTATCAAATGTGGTTGAGAATGCTAGCCCAGTGGTTACCTTTGGAGATAACAACAAAGGTTTAACTGAGGGATATGGCTGTTTGCAAGCTGGAAATGTTATCATTGTAAATGTGTATATTGTGCTTGGTTATTATCAGGAAGTTGTATCTATCATATAGCACCAGTAACGAGACTTAAGGATATTACGACATATCAGGCACCATATGCACATTACACTTGGAATTGGACTCTAGTAGATGTATACAAGTGTACTCCTAGTTGGTGAGTCAAAAGAGGAAGTCAATGCACCACAATTCATGGACTTTGCAGTTGCAGATCTATTGGACTATGCAATCTCTTCTTCACAATCTCACTTCAGGTTGTTATGAACTAGTGTACTACTCAAGCAATCGTCAAGAACATGGTATGGCACTCTAACTGAAGTTACAGTTTAATATGAACTAGTAGAGTCGTCATATTAATAACTCTCTTATCACTAGGCACAAACATATTATTTTATATGTGAAGTGATATAATGATAATGTTATAGTACATCATTTCTCTCAAAAGATTAAAATGTATAATTTTCATTCCTTATAGATCTTAAGTACATTTTATCTCTATATTGCCATATGTTCTGTAATACAGGTTCAGTCTCCAACGGCTTTCTTTCATTGACTGTCATAAGGTTGAAAACCCACAACTTCTATCCCGGACTGTAAAGACAAACACAAAAACAGAACCAACCAACACTCTCTTACCACTAAAATGAAGTATGAGTGAGCGTGAGGGAGATAGTGCCTTAGTGCACCACATAAGGAAGGTTCTGAAGTCAACCCAACAGCTCTGTCTCCTACATAGATGAGTAGTATTTAAACCGAGACAACTGTTAGCCCCCATACATCTTCTCAAAAAGATGTAATGGCTGAAAAGGTCCAAAAACAGTTACTAGATTCATTCTCTCAACAGGGTGCGTCTATTGAAATTTGCATGTCAGCCAGGGTATCCGTTGTAGTATCACCACCTCAAACATAAAAAAATCTTGATGCACAAGGAAAGGTTACACACACAAAGGATGAGTTGACAAAAATAAGAGTTTCGACCATTTTAAGGTTAGATTCGATTGTTCAAGGTTCTTTAATGGACCAATTGCTTTTACAGGTGTTAGGAGAGGATACTGATCCAAAAGCCATATGTCAGTGGTCAGTGTCTACCTCCCCAGGCTTAAATCCCCTGGATGCATCTACGGATAGTGGATCTGACATAGGCGCAGATCGGCAACTTGTTGACAATGATTTGGATATTACCTGATGAGTCACAAGAAAATGTCTTCACAGACATTAAAAGGGAACTTTGATCTTTATGCTAAATTCGTTGGATCATTGTTTACCTTCCCAGAATTCAAGTCTGGAACCCTAAAAAGGAAACTAGCAACTTGTAGATTATGACTCAGATTCATCTGACGAGTCAAACGAGGATGGGGATTTACGAACTCCCATTGCACCACTTGTGACCTCCTTAAGGATGGCTAAGGTGATTTTCCTTGCAGGTACAGCTGAATGTTGGAGCTATGAGAGGAGTGATACACTTGTGAGAATGAGTGTAAACACGAGTGGAGAGAAGAGTGAAACACATATGAGGTACACTAAACAGAATCACACACTCACAGTGAGGAAGAAAGAGAAACTACTTGTTATTTCTTTTCCAACCAAGTGAAATATGATAACTCCTTCAGACAACGGCAGACATTCCTTCTCTAAGCGGGAGATAAAAGCTTAAGTAATAGTTTGGAGGATTCCTCAACTAAGGGGGAGAAATAGCAGGGATGAAGAAAAAGATCCTACATAGGTATACTACACCACACCATTGTTGTTTGTAACTATGGATCCTATTGTACAGGAGAGGTGGTAAACACAAGGTGATTTCCTAGTAAGGGAAGAAGCTGTTTTCCAAAAGGGGAGTACCATTGGTTTTTATCTGCGGATCCTATTGTACGGGAGATGTGGTAAATGAAGGTGATCTTCTTTAAGCAGTTGATTCTCATAGGGGGGAAGCAAGAGAGATATGCGCTTCTCAACAGGAAATGTGGTTGTACAAAAGAAGATGAAACTACTTGAAGATATGTTCAGTCTAGAGGAACATCTATTTGGAATCTGGAAAATGTTAAATGTTATACAAAACTTTTCTGCTATTTACTTTGCATTTCTGTTTATATCTTTTTCTTATTTGTTAGTTGAGTTATCCTCTATGTATTTGTTGTTATTGTCTAACAAACAAATAGGGGGAGATTAAAAGGCATATGTCATAGCCTATTTGTTTATTCGAGGATTTAACTCAACTCAAATAAGAATGTAACAAGTAAATAGTGGATCTACCGTGAAAGAGATCTCATAAAGTAACATCTGTCAAAGGATTCAGAAACAATGTTCATCTACAGACTTGAGGAATTACTTCACTAGAAGAAGTTCAAGAAATTGATCAAGCTTCAGTGATATAAATCAAGATTGTGGATTTAATCAAGTGACAGAGATCTTGTCAGGGTATCAGATAATTACAGGGATTTAATTTGAAGAAAATCAAGTTATCAAAGTGAAGACATGAAGAAACATCACGAAAGTTAGTCACTCAGGAACCAGACAGTACATCGAGTGTCAACATTGAAGTGGTGGAATTAATTCATAATTGACAGTGATTTTCAGAAGATTTTCAGAAGAATGGTTGTTGTTCAAGAGTAGTATTTATTCTCTATTAATTAATTAAGTCATATAATTTAATTAAGAAAATAAATTAAATCTGCAAAGATTAATTTATTGATTAATTGCTATTAATTAATTAAGTCATATAATTTAATTAAGAAAATAAATTAAATCTGCAAAGATTAATTTATTGATTAATTGAATTAATTGATTAATTAATTCTGAATTAATATTAAGAATTTTCTGAATTATAATTGAATTAACACCAGTTTTAATTCAGTAAGACAATTGAGATTGAACTGGCATGACAATCTGGATTGTCATACTGATTGTCATGCCAAGACATTCCTCATTGTCTCACTGAAAGTTCTACTAGGAGGAGATAGTCTTGCCAGTTCAAATTGATAGTCTTGCTAGTTCAGGAGATAGTCATACCGATTGTTTTCCTAGAACAAATGATTGTCATACCGATTGTCTTCCTAGTACAAATGATTGTCATGCCGATTGTCATGCCAGTTCAATGAAGTTCTGTTGATCAAATCATTTAAAAGACAGAAGCAGCAGACATTCAAGACTAACAACAGAACAACATCAACCAATTCAAGAGCACAACAGCCGCAGAAAAAAATTCATCTCTCTGTTGAATTCAAGATCATTCATTTCTAGTTTTAAAGTTAAATCTAAACAACTAGAAATCATTCTCTTATTCTTGTGTAACTATCTAGCGGATCAAAATCCCTAGAACTTAATCTCAAATTGCTTCGAGCATTTGATTATTTTTATTGTGAAAACTAGAAAAAGTTCATGTCGAATTTATTCTAGATTTGTGATCATTAATTTGAGATTAAACCCTTGTAATCGATACCGTTGTTGAAACACCTTTCAATTTTAATAATATTTTTATTCAACTTGAATTTTGTTTCAATTTTTATTCCGCACTAAATTCGATTAAACAGTATAGTTTGTATTCAACCCCCCCCCCTTCTACAAACACATTGGGACCTAACACCTAGTCTGGCATTACTCTTTCATATTATCCACTAACCTTACTAAATCTCCTTGTCAAAATCCTTGTAAATAGAAACCGTTCAATTACCCTGATAGAGTAAAGTGTAGTGGATCATGACCCTAGTGGACATATTTCCAGTGTTTCAAAGTTGATCTATAATCCCTTGATAAAGATGTTTACTATTTAAGAAATTAATTATCAATCGGCATCAGTTTTTGAAATGATTAAAAATTTGGATTTTCAGTCCCAAAGGGGGATAAATGTTTTCTTTAAATAGTGGATCTGGACTGAGACACGAGTCCTTTCCACACTTAATTTGTAGGCTTAAAAGTTGCCTAGGGATCCCATTAATGTTTTAGAATCCAGCGAGGTTCGGGATTAATTCGCGGCTGATCACCGGCTGTAATCTGTAGCGTCATAAAATGGTTTTTGATTAAGAAATGATTTTGGAAATATTTTGATACAAAAAAATGAATTTGTGTACTTAAATTCTTGTGTACTTAAAGGATCTCATTAGAGAAGAAGCAGAAGTAAAACAGTTTTTAGCTAAATGTATAAATGATTGTAATTGTGTCAATTTTTATATGGTAATCTTATTTTCCATTTTAGCTTGGGGTTATTCTTGTTAATATGCATGAATTTGTGTAAAGCAATCTTCTCAAAAATTGGGGGAGATTGTTGTGCAAGACATGTCTGTACATTAACAAGACTAAGTTAAATTGATAACCCTAAGTAATTGTATGATAATCTATGTTTGCATTATGTATTGTAATTCTTAAGTATGTAAAAATGTTCAAGAGCAGACTGGAGTCTTTTTCTGTAAACAGTATTAAGCCTAAGAATTCTATCTAGAAGAAGATCAAGAAGATCATGCCTCAGAAGAATTATAAAGAAGGTTGGAGTTGAATAAATCTGTTTTGGGAAAAATATTCCTAGTCAAGTTCTCTACAAGTCTGTTAGATATATTTGTGATGTCATAACTAATCTGATGTGTTTAGTTTTAGATCTTAATATCAGGACTTATCAGGACTTACTGGAAATCAGAACTTACTGAAGTCAGAACTTATATCAGAACTTAAGGCCGTCAGGATTTGTATCAGGACTTAAGTGCGGGTACTTCAGATAAGGAATGAAGCTGATTTACAGGAGAGGATCATGACTAAAACACTGGAAGATATGCTTTAGAGTTGGATAGCTAGAAGACTTGTAGAAGATAATATCTGATTGATATATTTTAGGAGACAGAATTATATTCCATATCAATTAGAAGATATCTTGTAACTGTGTACTATATAAACACAACTTAGGGTTTACACTATATGTGTTATCATTCACGAAAAAGATTATACATTGTAACCTAACAGCTCTTAGTGATATTGTTCTTCACTGAGAGAGAACAACTGTTCTATTCTAACAGAGTTTATTATATTGAATATACTTGATCACTGTTACATACTTGTGTTCAAAATCGATTTGATTGTATAAACACTATATTCAACCCCCTTCTATAGTGTTGTGTGACCTAACAAGTGGTATCAGAGCTACTCTGTTGATA
Organism: Apium graveolens; assembly: GCF_009905375.1. Taxonomy (NCBI): domain Eukaryota; kingdom Viridiplantae; phylum Streptophyta; class Magnoliopsida; order Apiales; family Apiaceae; genus Apium; species Apium graveolens. The sequence continues at coordinate 261,870,608 of NC_133648.1, forward strand.
TACAAATAGTAAGATCTTGTTTACAATCATGTCTGAAGAAACACAAACTCCAACCAAGCCCACCAAAACTCAAGAAACTCAGAACAATCAAACTCACAGTCGATATGAAACTATAAGGGTTCCCATACTGAGAGCATCTGAGTATCCTATATAGAAAGTGAAGATGGCTATGTTTTTGGAAGCCACAGATCCAGAACCTTGATAGAATTAATGAAGGACCATATAATCCTACCAAGCTCTCTATTGCAGTTTCTGATCAACCAGCAAAGACCATACCAAAGGAGAAAGGTGAGTACACACCTGAAGATATCTCATCTATTGCCAAGGATGCAAGGGTAAGGCATTTGCTGCATAGTGCAATTGATAATGTCATGTCAAACAGGGTAATTGGATGCAAGACTACAAAGGAGATATGGGATGCTTTGGAGATAAGATGCCAGGGAACTGATGCAATCAAAAAGAACAGGAAGATAATACTCACTCAAGAGTATGAGCACTTTGACTCAAAAGTTGATGAGTCATTAACTGATTTATATGACAGGTTTTCCAAACTCTTGAATGATCTGTCACTAGTGGACAAGGAATATGATCTTGAAGATTCAAACCTAAAATTCCTTTTAGATCTTTCTGAAAATTGGGATTTAAAGTCTACTACCATAAGAGACAACTATGACCTTACTGAAACTACTCTTGATGAAATTTATGGTATGCTCAAGACTCATGAACTTGAGATGGATCAAAGGAGCAAGAGGCATGGAAGAAAGTCAAGGACAATTACTCTTAAAGCTGAGGAGTAATCTCCCAAAGTTGTTGTCTCAAAGAGGGGCAAAGGAAAGGCTCTCATCATAAAGTCTGATTCAGAATCATCAGATTCTGATGATGATGATTCAGAAACTGAAAGTTTATCTGAAGTGGATGTTGATGCAGAGATGATGCAACTGTGTACTCTTATGGTGAAGGGTATCACAAAGATAGCCTACAAGAAATTCACAAAGGGCAAGAAGTTTTCCAGGAAAGGTGGAAGTTCTGATAAGAAAGGGTTCAGAAAGTCTAAAGGCAAAGGAGGAAAGTCTGACAAAGGAGATAACTTAAATGTCAAATGCTATAATTATGGTGAAAGAGGCCACATATCTCCTGACTAAAAGAAAGGAAAAAGTGATAAATACAAGGCACTTGTCACAAAGAAGAAAAGCTGGACAGACACTTCAGATTCTGAAGATAAGGTGAACTATGCCTTGATGGAAAATGCTGATAGCAGTACTGAAAATGCTGAATTGAAGGTACCTCAAACAACTTTTTCTTTTCATACTGATGATATTACTGAGTTGAGATTATATCTTAAAACCATGTTCATTAGTTTTAGAGATCAGACTTCAACAAATGAAAGATTAACATCTGAAAGTCTTGTTCTTAGATACAGAAATGACTATTTAAAAAAAGAGTTAGTTATGTTCCATCAAACTCAGAAAGAAAGAGATGATGCTTTGTATGTTAGAGATGAAGTGCTAAAACTGAATAAATCTGTTAAATCTGAATTAGAAAAGGAAAGAGAAATCATCAAAATTTGGACTAACTCTGGCAGAACAACTCAGAATATACTAAGTAGTGGAAACTGGAAAGAGGGCTTAGGTTATGAAGATGATAAAGTAGAAAAGGAAAATATGTCATCTAAACCAAACTTTACCAAGAAAGCTTAAAAGCATAAAGTTAATCATGTTAAGTTTGTAGCAAAAACTGTAATGTCTGATTCTGAAAAGATGAAAGATTCTAGAATAGAAGTGAAAGAAAAGTCAACTTCTGACAAATTAAAACAGGACAAACCAGCTTCAGTAAACATAGGTTTAATGACAAAGAAGCAACTTAAGCATAAGCTGAAAGAGATTAGAAATATGAACAAGGTCAAGGAAGCTAGGAAAAATAGGAATGGAAAGGAAGGTGTGAATAAAAGCAATAATTATATGCCTGTTCCTAATGCTCCTAGAAAAAAATGCTATAACTGTGGAAACTCTAACCATCTTGCTTCTTTTTGCAGGAAGAATAAGAATATAAACTCTTTACCTCCTAGATCAAGAGTTAAGAGTCAGTCTGTTAGGTTTAAACCACAAAATCCTTGTTTTCATTGTGGTAGTTAATGGCATTCCATTTATACTTGTAAGGAATATCATAGTTTGTACTATGATTATTATCAAATAAAACCTTCTTTAAAGAAAGTTAGCATTATTCCTTCTAGTGTAAAGTCTGATGCAAAGTCTGATATAAAGTCTGATAAACAACATGTTAGTATAAACTCTGAAATTAAATTCGTTGCAAATGCTAACAAACTTAATAAGGCCAAAGGATCCAAGCAAGTCTGGGTCCTTAAAACTAATCAATAGTGGTCTTTGTGATTGCAGGGCAACTGGGAAAAACATCCTAGTTCTGGACAGTGGATGTTCAGGACATATGACTGGTAATAAAGCCCTGCTATCAGACTTTATGGAGAAACCTGGCCCAAGAGTTTCTTATGGAGATGGCAACATGGGAAAAACTCTGGGATATGACAATATCAATCTTGGGAATGTCATCATTGAATCAGTAGCTCTTGTCTCAGGACTTAAACATAATCTGCTAAGTGTGAGTCAAATCTGTGACAGCGGTTATCATGTGGATTTCTTTGAAGAACACTATGAAGTTATAAGTAATTCTACAGGTAAAGTGGTTCTGAAAGGTTACAGATATGGTAACATATATGAAGCTAGACTTTCAACAAACTCTGATGGTTATACAATCTGTCTGTTAAGTAGAGCATCAATTGAAGAAAGCTGGAATTGGCACAAGAGACTCTCTCATTTAAATTTTAACAACATAAATGAGCTAGTAAAGAAAGATCTTGTGAGAGGACTGCCAAAATTAGTATTTGCTCCTGATGGCCTTTATGATTCATATCAAAAGGCAAAACAAAGAAAATCTTCATTCAAGAGTAAAACTGAATCCTCAATTCTTGAACCTTATCACTTACTGCATGTTGATCTATTTGGTCTAGTCAATGTTATGTCCATTGCAAAGAAGAAATATGTTATGGTTATAGTGGATGAGTTCACAAGATACACTTGGGTGTATTTCTTGCACAAGAAGAATGAAATTGTATCTACTCTAACAGATCATGTCAGACAACTAGATAAGTTGATCAAAGATTCTGTTAAAATAATAAGAAGTGATAATGGCACTGAGTGAAGATTCAATCATGTAAGAGTTATGCAAAGAGCATGGAATAAAGCAGGAATTTTATGCACCTGGAACTCCACAGCAGAATGTTGTAGAAAGAAAGAACATGACTCTTATTGAAGTTGTACGAACTATGCTTGATGAAACAAAGCTACCAACCTACTTTTGGGCTGAAGCTGTGCAGACTACTTATTTTACACAGAATGCTACACTCATCAACAATCATGGAAAAACACCATATGAGATGGTGAAGAAAAAGAAGCCAAATCTGAAATATTTTCATGTATTTGGATGTAAGTTGATAGGGATAAATAAATCCTGATTGTATAATTAAATATTGCAAGGTGTGGGCTGCTAGGCCCAATAAGAAGATGTATGACATTCAGACCAAGAAGGTCAACACATTGATCAGGCCTGATGGACCAGATCAGGCCTGATGGAACAAAGAAGGCCCAAAAGCCCTGATTATTTATTAATTTCGTAATTAATAAATAAAGGAGGAAAACAACTATTAAGATAAGTCCTAGTGGGGATATAAATCCTTGTAGATTGGCCTCAAGGGGACCTAAAAGGATAAGGAATCAGTTTCCTACTATCTAGGACTCCAAAGTCCATTCTAACTATGAGACTTGCCCACCAAGTCTCCTATACCAAGTCCAATTCAAGGACTCTCAACATCTATATAAGGGGTCTTACCCCACACATCAGAACTACGTTTTTTGACTTGATCCTTGGCAATCAGCAAGGTACGTAGGCATCTTGTTAAGGCAGATTGAGTCACGAAACACAAGAGCAGTCAAATCGAGCTTCCCAGCTCACGTTTTTTAGTATTAAATACATCAATTATATATATATTATTTTTTTATCCATAACATTTGGCGCCGTCTGTGGGAAGTGAACAACAACCATGGCGAGAACACGGAGAACAACTAGCGCTCTGGAGGAGGAAACACCATCAGGGACAACTCAGGTGATTTCGTCAACCGTGGAGATTCCTCCCCACTCAACTTATGCATCTACTCAAGCGGAAACCCAGATAGGGGCAACTCAACCTCAGCCACAAGGGACGACTCCCCCGACTATTCAAGGTACGAATCCTCAAGTTCAACAAGTACATATACCTGTGAATTCTCGACCCGTCGGGTATGAATATTCAACTGTTGTTACTACTAACCCCCCTTATGGGATGCCCCTTTACCCCGAGGTTGGAGGAAGTGGATATGCTGGGCGAAGTGAAGCACGAGGGCAATCGCCCCCTTATATACGAGGTTTGGCTCCTATCCCCAAGGATCGGGAATTTTCTGGTCCTTACACTGAGAGAGATTCTGAATCTTCGGATGATGAAGTGGCCCCAAGAAGGAGACATCCAGGCAAGGAGCCGATGGCCGATGGAAGGCAACACCCTCGAAGCACCCAAGGAGCGAATCCCCAGGAAGTGCAGGAAAGGATAAGGGCTCATGAGGCTGAGATCCAAAGGCAGAGGCGTGACTTGGAAGCTCACCAGGCCACCAGACCCCAGATACCTCCTAGGGGGAGAAATCCTCCTCCTGTCATAGACCTGGATGGTCCGGTACTGTTATGGATTAAAACTACTATATATAATTGCTGTATTTAATACTAAGGAACGTGAGCTCCAAGGCTCGATTTGACTGCTCTTGTATTTCGTGACTCAATCTGCCTTAACAAGATGCCTACGTACCTTGCTGATTGCCAAGGATCAAGTCAAAAAACGTAGTTCTGATTGGTGGGGGTGAGACCCCTTATATAGATGTGGGAGTCCTTGAATTGGACTTGGTATAGGAGACTTGGTGGATAAGCCTCTGAATTAGGATAGACTTAGGAGTCCTAGGAAGTAGGAAGCTGATTCCTTATCTTTTTTAGGTCCCCTTGAGGCTAATCTCTAAGGATTTATATCCTCATCGGGACTCTTTTCAACATCTGATTTCTCCCTTATTAATTAATTACGAAATTAATTAATAATCAGGGCTTTTGGGCCTTTTTTATTCCATCAGACCTGATCTGGTCCATCAGGCTTAACCTTTCTGGTATGAGTATCATATATCTTTTTATTGGGCCTGGCAGCCCACAGTTTGTACAATTAATGCAGTATTTAATTATACAAACATAATTTATTTATCCCTATCATTTGCCCCCCAACTTTTGGGAAACATTGATTAGGTTTCGCAGAAGTTAAGTCTATTTGTTCCCTTACAGGGTTTCGTTTTTCCGTAAAGTGTGGAGCGACCTACACATTCACAACGAATTTTTCCTTCTATTCAGGAATTATCTTAATTTCCAGGAATTTTTCCCTTATTTCCGGGATTTTTCCCTTAATTTCTGGATTTTCCCCTTAATTTCTGGGATTTATCCTAATTTTTCTGGATTTTCCTTTAATTTCTGGGATTTATCCTAATTTTTCTGGATTTTTCCCTTAATTTCTGGGATTTATCCTAATTTTTCTGGATTTTCCCTTAATTTCTGGGATTTATCCTAATTTTTCTGGATTTTTCCCTTAATTTCTGGGATTTATCCTAATTTTCTGGATTTTTCCCTTAATTTCTGGGATTTATCCTAATTTTCTGGATTTTTCCCTTAATTTCTGGGATTTATCCTAATTTTCTGGATTTTTCCCTTAATTTCTGGGATTTATCCTAATTTTCTGGATTAAAATGGATCAGAATGCATGCAAAATCGACCAGGATGCAGCCAAAATCGATCAGGATGCATCCAAATCGATCAGGATGCAAACAAATCGATCAGGATTCCTGATCGATTTAGCTCAGGATCTTACACTCTGGTCGACGAAATTCCTGATCGATTTCGATCAGGACTCTGATCGAATTAAGTGACTTTTGACCAGTCTGATCGAATAGCATATCGATCAGAACTTTCTTCTATGTCGATCAGGACTCTGATCGATCTTAGCGTTTTTCTTCCTTCTTGCTCGACTGAGGAATCGGTCAGGATCTTTTCCGGATCGATCAGGACTCTGATCGAACTTATGGGATTTCTTCCCTTCTGTTCGAATGAGTTATCGATCAGGATCCTTTTTGCGTCGATCAGGACTCTGATCGATCTTAGGGGATTTCTTCCCTCCTGTTCGAATAAGATATCGATCAGGACTCTCTTTTGCATCGATCAGGACTCTGATCGAACTTAGGGGATTTCTTCCCTCCTGCTCGAATAAGATATCGATCAGGACTCTCTTTTGCATCGATCAGGACTCTGATCGAACTTAGGGGATTTCTTCCCTCCTGCTCGAATAAGATATCGATCAGGACTCTCTTTTGCATCGATCAGGACTCTGATCGAACCATATTAAGGTTCTGGTCGATTTTTGACTTTTTAAATTCCACAGGAGCTTCTAGATTGTTCCTGATAATTCTTGTAGACGGGCCTTTAGGTTGGGCCTGTCTGAATGGGCCTAGAAACGCCTCGTATTCCGAGCTTTTCGCCTATATAAGTGTAGTGTGAAGTGAGAATCCTCACTTCACTTCTCATTTCTCATTTCTCATTTTCTCTCATAAACTTCTCTAGAGTTCTCCCTTTGAGTAGGCGATTTCCGGCGAGCTCACAGCCACCGTAGCTTCCACCGTTTTTCAAGCATTTCTGGGTTTCAAGCTTTTAAACGAAGCACATCAATGGCGGACCGCGACTTGGCTCGTTTGCAGAAGATGAATGTCTCTAAGAGAGGTACAAACATTCAAATTCAATCTCCATATACTTCTCTCATTGACATGATTAACTCGAGAGGTGATGAATATCCTTCTCTATCTGAGTTAGATTCGTATAATCATGGTAACACTTTTCATGAGTTAGATGGTAGAATAGAATCTATGAACACCCTGTACAGACTTCCACCCCACCTTAGGATCACTCCAGCCGCCCCTGGGGATAGGACTTGTAATTGGGAGGGGGATACCCTGTTCATTTATTGAGGAGCCCTGACCGCAGGTCTTAGGTTCCCATTCCACGAATTTATTCCTCGTTTATTAGCCGATGTACAAATCAACCCTTGTCAACTCCCTCCCAACGCCTGGAGGAATATTATCTGTTTTATGGTCCTTTGTCTCAGGAATAACTTCCCTCTTTCCGTAGCTGTCTTTAGGAAAGTTTTCCAATTCTATAATAGCTCCATGAGTCAACCGGGATGGGTTTTAATTCGCCAACGACCCAAAGTTCCCCATATCTTTGATAGTAACTCTATAGTCGAGAACAACCCTAAATGGAGGGATGAGTTTGTGAGGCTGACCTGGGCTGGGGGTGATTGGGCCACACTCTTCCGTAGGCCATTTTGCAAGGTATCAGATGGTAGTCCTGGTAGTATCAGATTGACTGATGAGGAGGAGGTGGCCTACCAGGCCTTAATTTCAGATGATGGGAAAACGGATACCTGGACCCTTTTAGAGGAGTTTTCCTTGAAGAAAGTTGGTCTCTCCCAGGCCAGTGATAAGGGTAAATTTATACCTGCGTAATTATTTTTCCTTCTCTTTAATCGCACTTTTTCTTTTTTTCTGGATTTTAATGTTCCTTCTACTTTTCCTTTCAGCTTGCGAGGCCATCAATAATGTTAACAGGCCTAAGGAGGGGGAGTCAGGCCGTCAGAAAAGGGCCAAGCTAAACAGGGACCCTAGGAGCAAACCTGACGGTCCTTCTTTTCTTAAGCCCCACGTCCCGGTGGTCGAGCTGGGGGACGATGTGGATCCTCCACTTAAGGCACATTCCTTCAGGCCTAACTGGGGCTTCAGGAGGAGCGATACGGTGGTTGGATCCACCAAACACGCTAAAGATTGGTCTTATCACTCCGTCACTCCCCATGACTTTACTGACATTGTTACGGGGAGTGATATTGAGACTATTGAGCTTCTGGGTTCTCAAGCCCAAGCTGCGGTAATTTTCTTTCTCTCCTTCTTTGAATCCCAACTTTCTTGTATTCCAACGAACTTGTGCTAACTCATACATATTTCTTTGCAGAGTAATACCTACTTCCAGGCGGCCCTCCATCAGGCTAGATCTTGGAAGGGTAACTCTGATGTTTTTGAGAAGGAGATGAAGAAGTGGGAGGAGAGAGCCAAGGTCCTGGAGAAGAAGCTGGACACGAAGAAAGAGGAGCTGGCTAAGGCTCATTCCGAGCTGGTGAAACTTAGGAGCGATAAGGATAAGCTCATTGATGACTACATGGATTCTGACAAGTTTAGGAATCTCATGGAGATTCATGATGAGGGTCTTTACTCCCTACAGTTCACTCAGGGATGGGATGCGGCCGTGAAGGCTGTTTCTGAGAAGTACCCGGGCTTAGTCGACCCTAAGGACTTTATAAGTCCTGAGCAGGCTGAGTCAGAGGACAGCATAGACGCCCTCTTCGACTCTCCTCAGCCAGATGATCGCATCTTGGATCCTAACACTGCTTCTCCTCCCGCTTCTCCTGCGAAGGACGCTGAAGGCGCTGATAAGGAGAAAGAGAATGAAGGCTCCCGCATGGAGGAGTAGTTTTTCTATTTTGTAATTTTATCCTTAATTTATGTCTGGACTTTTGTTTGTATTAAAACTTATTACCCTGCGGGGCTATGCTACTTTCCTTATTTGCATTCTCTCCTTCATTTTTCCGATACTTTAATATTCAAACTTGGCTTAATGGGCCACACAAGTATTATCACAACTCAAACATCCATAGGTTGAAATAATTTTGAACTCTTCAATTTCAAGTCTGGTTTTCCAAAACCTTACATAATATGGGTTCGACCCTGATCTATAATAGCTAAAAAAGAAAAATACTATGCAAACAAAGCTTCAAGGTGCTTTTAAACCTACTTGTCATAATGACAAGTGAGAATCGTTCTTCGACCATCTTACACGTAGTAAACCTTCAGGTTTTGTGCGTGCCAGGTTCTCGGGACTTCAAAACCATCCATAGTCTCCAGCTTGTAGGTTCCTCTACCCTGAACGCTCTTGACTCTATACGGCCCTTCCCAATTTGGGGCAAGCTTTCCTTTCTGTCCGACACCAGAAGCCTCTATTTTTCTCAAGACTAGGTCACCTTGTTTGAAAAACCTCTCTTTAACCCTTAGGTTATAGTAGAATGAAGCCTTTTTCTGATATTCTACTATCTTTGCGTGTGCTTTATCTCGCACTTCATCGATTAAATCCAGGGCTAACTTCTGCCCTTCCTCATTTTCTTTTTCATCAAAAGCCTGAATCCTTGGAGAGGAATGTGATATCTCCACGGGAACTACTGCTTCTGCCCCATATGCCAACATGAAAGGAGTTGCATTTGTCGTGACTCTACAGGTAGTTCTATAGGCCCATAATATGGGAAGTATCTCATCCACCCAATTATTTCTTGACTTTTCGATTCTCTTCTTTAGTCCATCCAGGATTATCCGATTTGCTACCTCCGCTTGCCCATTGGCTTGCGGGTGAGCCACAGAGGTGAACCGTAACTCAATTTCATTTTTTCCGCAATACTTCTTGAATTCCTCGTTGTTGAATTGTGTTCCATTGTCAGTGACGAGGATACGGGGAATTCCATATCGGCACATAATGTTTTCCCACAGGAATTGTGCAACCTGTTTAGTTGTGATTTTGGCCAAGGGCTTGGCTTCAATCCACTTAGTGAAATAATCAATGGCTACAATCAGAAACTTCCTTTGTGCTGTGGCCATAGGAAAAGGCCCTAGAATATCCATCCCCCACATAGCAAAGGGAATAGGTGAGTTGATGGAGGTCAACATCTCGGGGGGTTGTCTGGCCACTGGTGCATGTTTCTGACAGCGATCACACTTCTTTACATATTCTTTGGCATCAGCCATCATTTCTGGCCAATAGAAGCCTAAACGGGTTATCTTATGAGCCAAGGCCCTGCCCCCCAAGTGTTGTCCACAAATACCTTCATGTACTTCTTCAAGAGCCAAGCGTGCCTCATCGGGCCTAAGACACCTCAAGTAGGGAACCACGAAAGATCTTTTGTAAAGAATCCCATCTATCAAAGAGTACCTTAGTGCCCGAACAGTTAACTTCCGTGCTTCAGTTGCATCATTTGGCAACCAACCGGTCTGAATGTGAGCCTTGATGGGATCAATCCATGACGTCCCCAAGCCTACGGGAGCCACAAGCTTAACATCTATGCTTCGTGTCTTCAAAACACGGAAGTACACACTCCCTGAACTCTCTTCAATCTCAGATGAAGCAAACTTTGATAGCGCATCTGCTTTAGCATTTTCTTCCCTTGGAATGTGTTCAACATGGCATTCATTAAATTGGGTCATCACAGCCCTTACTAGGCGAGCATACTTAGCCATCGTATCATCTCTTGCCTCAAATTCTCCCTTTACCTGGGATATGATCAGCTTCGAGTCTCCACGGACCTTTAAGTTTTTGACTCTAAGTGTCCCAGCTAGACCAAGGCCAGCAATCAAGGCTTCATACTCTGCCTCATTGTTTGTGGTTGGGAAGTCTAGCTTCATGGCATACTCAATTAAGAATCCATCAGGGCTTTGCAAAACCAACCCTGCTCCACTTGAATTTGTTTTTGATGCTCCATCAAAATAGAGAACCCAATATTCTTTCTCCTTGTCCCCATTGTCGACTCCCTTGTCTTGAGGTATGGTATCTTCCTGCCCCCCGACTTCTTGGTTGGGTATGGTACATTCCACCACGAAGTCAGCTAGTGCCTGGGCTTTTATGGCCGTACGTGGCTTATACTTGAGATCGAACTCTCCCAACTCTATTGCCCACTTAATCAGTCTCCCACTTGCCTTGGGACTGTGAATGATATTTCTCAGTGGCTGATTTGTTAGCACTTCAATTTGGTGAGCTTGAAAATAAGGACGCAGCTTTCTTGAAGCCATTACCAAGGCTAAAGCGAATTTCTCAATGGCTGAATAATTCAACTCAGCACCATGCAAAATTTTGCTGACATAGTATACGGGTTTCTGAACTTTCAGTTCCTCCTTAACCAACACCGCGCTCAAGGCGCTTTCTGAAACAGCCAAGTACAAGAATAAAACTTCACTCAGAACTGGCTTGGCCAACAACGGGGCCTGGCCCATATATTTCTTTAACTCTTCAAATGCCTTCTGATTTTCCTCACTCCATACAAAGTCTTTAATGTTCTTTAATGACTTGAAGAATGACAAGCATTTGTCTCCTGACTTGGAGATGAATCGTCCTAGCGCAGCAACCCTTCCTGTGAGTTTTTGAACATCCTTGACAGTTTTTGGGGGTTCCATGTCCAGGATTGCCTTTATTTTATCGGGGTTAGCCTCAATTCCCCTCTTTGAGACCATCAATCCCAAGAATTTTCCAGATCCTACTCCGAAAGCACACTTCGTGGGATTCAACATCATCTTGTGGTACCTCAGGACCTCAAAAGCTTCCCTCAAATGGGTTATATGATCAGTCTTTACTAGACTCTTGACTAGCATGTCATCAACATAGACTTCCATAGTCTTCCCAATAAGATCCTTAAAAATTTTATTCACCAACCTTTGATAGGTGGCTCCTGCATTCTTGAGACCAAACGCCATAACAAGATAACAATAAACACCAAAGTCAGTGATAAATGATACCTTTGGAATGTCATCCTTATGCATTTTGATCTGGTTGTATCCGCTAAACCCATCCATGAAACTCAGCATCTCATGTCCAGCGGTGGCATCAATCAAAGTATCAATTCTAGGCAGCGGAAAACAGTCTTTGGGGCATGCATCATTCAGATCGGTGAAGTCTATACACATCCTCCACTTTCCATTAGCCTTCTTCACCATTACAGGGTTTGCTAACCACTCCGGAAATTGAATCTCCTCAATGAAACCAGCCTCTAAGAGCTTTTCCACTTCCTGCTTTATAGCCTCTTGTCTTTCCGGGGCAAAATTTCTTTTCTTTTGTTTCACTGTCTTCCGACTTGGATCCACGTTTAGCTTGTGAGTAATTAACTCCGGGTCTATGCCTGGCATATCAGCTGCTGACCATGCAAACACATCACTATTTTCTTGCAAAAATTTCACTAACTTCCCTCTAAGGGGCTCCTCTAATGTGGCTCCAATGAAAGTCATCCTCTCAGGATTCTTGGGATCTAAAGGAACCGAAACCAATTCTTCTGCTGGCCTTCCTCTATTCTCATCATTTTCTCGAACATCCATATCTTCAATAGGAAGAACCTGCCCCCCGACTCCGTCTGCCCTCAAAGAGGCCACATAACAGCTTCTAGCCATTTTTTGATCTCCTCTCTCTTCTCCAATCCCGTTTCGGGTGGGAAACTTCATGACTGAATGGTAGGAAGAGGGGACTGCCTTGAAGGCATGTATCCCTGTTCTCCCCATGATAGCATTATAAGTTGAACTAGCCTTTACCACTACGAAATCCAGCATCTGCGTTGCTTGCCTTGGCTCCGTACCTATGGTGGTTGGCAACTTGATTATCCCTTCCACAAGACATTCTACTCCAGCAAATCCATATATCGGCATGTCAGTTGGTGTTAACTGGGAGTCGTTATACCCCATCCTTAGAAAGGTGTCGTGGAGCAAGATATCCACAGAAGCACCATTATCCACAAGGACCCTCTTAACCGGGCTATTTCCTATTATTGGTGTTATGACCAGCGGGTCGTCATGGGGAAACTTCACACCCTCTAGGTCGGAATCATCAAAAGCCAATGTTACTTCTGTCCTGGCCCTCTTCGGGGCTTCTCCAACAATATGCATAACTTCTCTAGTATATGCCTTTCTGGAATTTTTGGACAATCCAGCAGCAGTTGGACCTCCAAAGATCGTGTTTATCACAGGCCCTTGGGGTCTCGGCCCTCCATAAATGGTGTTTATAACTGGTCCTCTAGGTTGGGGATTCCGCCCCTGATCATCTTGGTCCCTCCTACGATCTTCAAAGTTCTTCCTTCCATTATTATTTATGTCCCCTCCATCTCCAGTATACTTATTCAATCTTCCTTTTCGAATCAAAAACTCAATTTCATCTTTCAATTGCCTACACTCATCGGTGTCATGGCCAACATCTTTGTGAAACCTGCAATACTTGCCCCTATCTAGCTTGGCGGGATCAGCCTTCAAGGGCTTAGGCCAGCGAATATCTCTGTCTTTCTCAATCTCCATCAAAATCTGACTTCTGGGAGCGTTCAGCTTAGCGTATTCAGTGAACTTTTGCCCAGGTCCTCCCTTCTTGGGGGTTGAATCAGGGTTTTGTTCGGTTCTAGGATATTTGTCCTTAGCGATATACTCCAAATCAGTTTTTCGTTTCTTGCCTCCAGTGGGCTCATTACTTACTACGGTCTTCCTCATACTTTCTTCAACCTTGATATACTTCCCTGCCCTCTCTTGGAGCTGCAACATGCTCTCAGGGGGTCGTTTGGCCAAAGACATCTTAAAAACTCGTCCCTAGTTCCTTGTTGCAATGCTATCATGGCTACCTTATCATCAAGATCTGGGACTTTTAAAGCCTCCTTTGTAAAACGATTCAGGTAATCTCTTAAGGATTCCTTAGCTCCTTGCACAAGACTCATAAGAGATGCTGAACTTTTCTCATGGACCCTTCCACTGATGAATTGCTTAATAAAAGCCTGACTTAGTTCTCTGAATGATCCAATAGAATTTGGGGGTAGGCGACTGTACCATCTTTGAGCCATACCCGACAGGGTTTGAGGGAAGGCCCGACATTTTATAGCATCATTCACGGGTTGCAGCAGCAGTGCATTAGAGAATGTCCTAACATGATTAGCGGGGTCTCCTGTGCCATCATAGGCTTTGATGGTGGGCATCTTGAATTTCCTTGAGACATGGGCATTCATGATCTCTTCTGTGAAGGGTGGAGTTGGATCATCAGGATCTCCAAGGGGAAGGAGATTGTTTGGATCAGTTCTTGGGACAGCAGCCCTTCTTCTTACCGGACCATCCAGGTCTATGATAGGAGGAAGATTTCTCCCCCTAGGAGGTATGTGGGATCTGGTGGCTTGGTGAGCCTCCAAATCACGTCTCAGCCTTTGGATTTCAGCCTCATGAGCCCTGATCTTTTCCTGCACTTCTTGGGGATTCGCCCCTGGGGTGCTTTGGGGGCGTTGCCTTCCATCGGCCATTGGCTCTTTTCCAGGACGCCTCCTTCTCGGGGCCACTTCATCATCTGAAGATTCGGAGTCTCTCTCAGTGTATGGACCAGAAAATTCCCGATCCTCAGGGATAGGATCCAAACCTCGTATATAGGGGGGCGATCGCCCTCGTGCTTCGCTTCGCCCAGCATATCCACTTCCTCCAACCTCAGGGTGAAGGGGCATCCCATAAGGGGGGTTAGTAGTAACAATAGTTGAATATTCATACCCGACGGGTCGAGAATTCACAGGTATATGTATTTGTTGAACTTGAGGATTCGTACCTTGAATAATCGGGGGAGTTGTCCCTTGTGGCTGAGGATGAGTTGCCCCTGTCTGGGCTTCCCCCTGAGTAGATGCATAAGTTGAATGGGGAGGAACCTCCACGGTTGATGAAATCACCTGGGTTGTCCCTGATGGTGTTCCCTCCTCCAGAGTGCTGGTTGTTCTCCGTGTTCTCGCCATGGTTGTTGTTGCGTTTTTCCCACAGACGGCGCCAAATGTTATGGATTAAAACTACTATATATAATTGCTGTATTTAATACTAAGGAACGTGAGCTCCAAGGCTCGATTTGACTGCTCTTGTATTTCGTGACTCAATCTGCCTTAACAAGATGCCTACGTACCTTGCTGATTGCCAAGGATCAAGTCAAAAAACGTAGTTCTGATTGGTGGGGGTGAGACCCCTTATATAGATGTGGGAGTCCTTGAATTGGACTTGGTATAGGAGACTTGGTGGATAAGCCTCTGAATTAGGATAGACTTAGGAGTCCTAGGAAGTAGGAAGCTGATTCCTTATCTTTTTTAGGTCCCCTTGAGGCTAATCTCTAAGGATTTATATCCTCATCGGGACTCTTTTCAACATCTGATTTCTCCCTTATTAATTAATTACGAAATTAATTAATAATCAGGGCTTTTGGGCCTTTTTTATTCCATCAGACCTGATCTGGTCCATCAGGCTTAACCTTTCTGGTCTGAGTATCATATATCTTTTTATTGGGCCTGGCAGCCCACAGTTTGTACAATTAATGCAGTATTTAATTATACAAACATAATTTATTTATCCCTATCAGGTACGAAGAAGGGTTGTCTTCCCAAGAACTGATCCAAGCAATCTCCTTCCCCTTGGAGATCCTGATGATCCAACTCCACCCTTCACAGAAGAAATAATGAATGCCCATATCTCAAGGAAATTCAAGATGCCCACTATCAAAGCCTATGATGGCACCGGAGACCCCACTAACCATGTGAGGACATTCTCTAATGCACTGCTGTTGCAACCCGTGAATGACGCTATTAAGTGCCGGGCCTTCCCTCAAACCCTGTCGGGTATGGCTCAAAGATGGTACAGTCGCTTACCCCCAAACTCTATTGGATCATTCAGAGAGTTAAGTCAGGCTTTTATTAAGGAATTCATCAGCGGGAGAGTCCATGAGAAAAGTTCAGCATTTCTTATGAGTATTGTGCAGGGAGCTAAGGAATCCTTGAGAGATTACCTGAATCGTTTCACAAAAGAGGCTTTAAAAGTCCCGGACCTTGATGATAAGGTAGCCATGATAGCACTGCAACAAGGAACTAGGGACGAGTTTTTCAAGATGTCCTTGGCCAAACGTCCCCCTGAAAGCATGTTGCAGCTCCAAGAGAGGGCAGGGAAGTATATCAAGGTTGAAGAAAGTATGAGGAAGACGGTAATAAGTAATGAGCCCACTGGAGGCAAGAAGCGGAAAACTGATCTAGAATATATTGTAAAGGACAAATATCCTAGAACCGAACAAAACCCTGATTCAACCCCCAAGAAGGGAGGACCTGGGCAAAAGTTCACTGAATACGCTAAGCTGAATGCTCCTAGAAGTCAGATTTTGATGGAGATTGAGAAAGATAGAGATATTCGCTGGCCTAAGCCCTTGAAGGCTGATCCCGCCAAGCTAGATAAGAGCAAGTATTGCAGGTTTCACAAGGATGTTGGCCATGACACCGATGAGTGTAGGCAATTGAAAGATGAAATTGAGTTTTTGATTCGAAAAGGAAGATTGAACAAGTATACTAGAGATGGAGGGGACATAAATAATAGTGGAAGGAAGAATTTTGAAGATCGTAGGAGGGACCAAGACGATCAAGGGCGGAATCCCCAACCTAGAGGGCCGGTTATAAATGCAATTTTTGGAGGACCACGACGCCCTCGAGGACCTGTGATAAACACGATCTTTGGAGGTCCGACTGCTGCTGGATTGTCCAAAAATTCAAGAAAGGCATATACTAGAGAGGTTATGCATATTGTTGGAGAAGCCCCGAAGAGGGCCAGGACAGAAGTAACATTGGCTTTTGATGATTCTGACCTAGAGGGCGTAAAGTTTCCTCATGACGACCCGTTGGTCATAACACCAATAATAGGAAATAGCCCGGTTAAGAGGGTTCTTGTGGATAATGGTGCTTCTGTGGATATATTGCTCCACGACGCCTTTCTAAGGATGGGGTATAACGATTCCCAGTTGACACCAACCGACATGCCGATATATGGATTTGCTGGAGTAGAATGTCCTGTGGAAGGAATAATCAAACTGCCAACCACCATAGGTACGGAACCAAGACAAGCAACACAGATGTTGGATTTCGTGGTTGTAAAGGCTAGTTTAACTAATAATGCTATCATGGGGAGAACAGGGATACATGTCTTTAAGGCAGTCCCCTCTTCCTACCATTCAGTTATGAAGTTTCCCACCCGAAACGGGATTGGAGAAGAGAGAGGAGATCAAAAAATGGCTAGAAGCTGTTATGTGGCCTCTTTGAGGGCAGATGGAGTTAGGGGCAGGTTCTTCCTATTGAAGACATGGATGTCCGAGAAAATGACGAGAAGAGAGGAAAGCCAGCAGAAGACTTGATTTCGGTTCCTTTAGACCCCGAGAATCCCGAGAGGATGACTTTCATTGGAGCCACATTAGAGGAGCCCCTTAGAGGGAAGTTGGTGAAATTTTTGCAAGAAAATAGTGATGTGTTTGCATGGTCAGCAGCTGATATGCCAGGCATAGACCCGGAATTGATTACTCACAGGTTAAACGTGGATCCAAGCTGGAAGACAGTGAAACAAAAGAAAAGAATTTTTGCCCCGGAAAGACAAGAGGCTATAAAACAGGAAGTAGAAAAGCTCTTAGAGGCTGGTTTCATTGAGGAGATCCAATTTCCGGAGTGGTTAGCAAACCCTGTAATGGTAAGGAAAGCTAATGGAAAGTGGAGGATGTGTATAGACTTTACCGATCTGAATGATGCATGCCCTAAAGACTGTTTTCCGCTGCCAAGGATTGATACTTTGATTGATGCCACTGCTGGGCATGAGATGCTGAGTTTCATGGATGGATTTAGCGGATACAACCAGATCAAAATGCGTAAGGATGACATTCCAAAGGTATCATTCATCACTGACTTTGGTGTTTATTGTTATCTTGTTATGGCGTTTGGTCTCAAGAATGCAGGAGCCACCTATCAAAGGTTGGTGAATAAAATTTTTAAGGACTTTATTGGGAAAACTATGGAAGTCTATGTTGATGACATGTTAGTCAAGAGTCTAGTAAAGACTTATCATATAACCCATTTGAGGGAAGCTTTTGAGGTCCTGAGGTACCACAAGATGATGTTGAATCCTACAAAGTGTGCTTTCGGGGTAGGATCTGGGAAATTCTTGGGATTGATGGTCTCAAAGAGAGGAATTGAGGCTAACCCCGACAAAATAAAGGCGATCCTAGACATGGAACCACCAAAAACCGTCAAGGATGTTTAGAAACTCACCGGAAGGGTTGCTGCGCTAGGACGATTCATCTCCAAGTCAGGAGACAAGTGCCTATCGTTCTTCAAGTCACTAAAGAACATCAAGGACTTTGTATGGAATGAGGAAAACCAGAAGGCATTCGAAGAATTAAAGAAGTATATGGCTCAGGCCCCGTTGTTGGCCAAACCATCTTTGAATGAAGTTTTATTCTTGTACTTGGCTGCTTCAGAGAGCGCCTTGAGCGCGGTGTTGGTTAAGGAGGAACTGAAAGTTCAGAACCCCGTATACTATGTCAGCAAAATTTTGCATGGTGCTGAGTTGAATTATTCAAATATTGAGAAATTCGCTTTAGCCTTGGTAATGGCTTCGAGAAAGCTGTATCCTTATTTTCAGGCTCACCAGATTGAGGTGCTAACAAATCAGCCCCTGAGAAATATCATTCACAGTCCCAAGGCAAGTGGGAGATTGATTAAGTGGGCGATAGAGCTGGGAGAGTTCGATCTCAAGTATAAGCCACGTACGGCAATAAAAGCCCAGGCACTAGCTGACTTCGTGGTGGAATGTACCATACCCAACCAAGAAGTCGGGGGGCAGGAAGATGCCATACCTCAAGACATGGGAGTCGATAATGGGGGCAAAGAGAAGGATGATAAAGAATATTGGGTTCTCTATTTTGATGGAGCATCAAAAACAAACTCCAGTGGAGCAGGATTGGTTTTGCAAAGCCCTGATGGGTTCTTAATTGAGTATGCTATGAAGCTAGACTTCCCAACCACAAATAATGAGGCAGAATATAAAGCCCTCATAGCTGGCCTTGGTCTAGCTGGGACACTTAGAGTCAAAAACTTAAAGGTCCGGGGAGACTCGAAGCTGATCATATCCCAGGTAAAGGGAGAATTTGAGGCAAGGGATGATACGATGGCTAAGTATGTCCGCCTAGTAAGGGCTGTGATGACCCAATTTAATGAATGCCATGTTGAACACATTCCAAGGGAAGAAAATGCTAAGGCAGATGCGCTATCAAAGTTTGCTTCATCTGAGATAGAAGAAAGTTCGGGAAGTGTGTACTTCCGTGTTTTGAAGACACGAAGCATAAATGTTAAGCTTGTGGCTCCCATAGGCCTGGGGACGTCATGGATTGATCCTATCAAGGCTCACATTCAAACCGGTTGGTTGCCAAGTGATGCAACTGAAGCACAGAAGTTAACTATTCGAGCACTAAGGTACTCTTTGATATATGGGATTCTTTACAAAAGATCTTTCGTGGTTCCCTACTTGAGGTGTCTCAGGCCCGATGAGGCACGCTTGGCTCTTGAAGAAGTGCATGAAGGTATTTGTGAACAACACTTGGGGGGCAGGGCCTTTGCTCATAAGATAACTCGTCTAGGCTTTTATTGGCCGGAAATGATGGCTGATGCCAAAGAATATGTGAAGAAGTGCGACCGCTGTCAGAAGCATGCACCTGTTGTTAGACAACCTCCCGAGATGCTAACATCTATCAACTCACCTATTCCCTTTGCTATGTGGGGGATGGATATTCTAGGGCCTTTCCCTATGGCCACGGCATAAAGGAAGTTCCTGATTGTAGCCACTGATTATTTCACTAAATGGATTGAAGCCAAACCCTTGGCCAAAATCACAACTAAACAGGTTGCACAATTCTTGTGGGAAAACATTATGTGCCGATATGGAATTCCCCGTGTCCTAGTCACTGACAATGGAACGCAGTTTACCAACGAGGAATTCAAGAAGTATTGTGAAGAAAATGAAATTGAGTTACGGTTCACCTCCGTGGCTCACCCACAAGCCAATGGGCAAGCAGAAGTAGCAAATCGAATAATCCTGGATGGACTAAAGAAGAGGATCGAGAAGTCAAGAAATAATTGGGTGGATGAGATACTTCCCATATTATGGGCCTATAGGACTACTTGTAGAGTCACGATAGGAGCAACTCCCTTCATGTTGGCGTATGGGGCAGAAGCAGTAGTTCCAGTGGAGATATCACATTCCTCTCCAAGGATTCAGGCTTTCAATGCTAAGGAAAATGAGGAAGGACAAAGGTTGGCTCTAGACTTAATCGATGAAGTGCGATAGTAGAGTATCAGAAGAAGGCTTCATTCTACTACAACTTAAGGGTTAAAGAAAGGTTCTTTAAACAAGGTGACCTAGTCTTGAGGAAGATAAAAGCTTCTGGGGTAGGACAGAAAGGGAAACTTGCCCCAAATTGGGAAGGGCCGTACAAAGTCAAGAGCGTTCAGGGTAGAGGAACCTACAAGCTGGAGACTATGGATGGTTTTGAAGTCCCGAGAACCTGGCACGCACAAAACCTGAAGGTTTACTACGTGTAAGATAGTCGAAGTACGATTCTCACTTGTCATTGTGACAAGTAGGTTTAAAAGCACCTTGAAGCTTTGTTTGCGTAGGATTTTTATTTTTTAGCTATCATTGATCAGGGTCGAACCCGTATTATGTAAGGTTTTGGAAAACTTGACTTGAAATTGAAGAGTTCGAAATTATTTCAACCTATGGATGTTTGAGTTGTGATAATACTTGTGTGGCCCATTAGGCCAAGTTTGAATATTAAAGTATCAGAAAAATAAAGGAGAGAGATGCGAATAAGGAAAGTAGCATATAAAATAACCCCGGAGGGTAATAAGTTTTAATACAAACAAAAGTCCAGACATAAGTTAAGGATAAAATTACAGAATAAAAAAACTACTCCTCCATGCGGGAGCCTTCATTCTCTTGCTCCTTATCAGCACCTTCAGCATCCTTCGCAGGAGAAGCGGGAGGAGAAGCAGTGTTAGGATCCAAGATGCGATCATCTGGCTGAGGGGAGTTGAAGAGGGCATCTATGCTGTCCTCCGACTCAGCCTGCTCGGGACTTATAAAGTCCTTAGGGTCGACTAAGCCCGGGTGCTTCTCAGAAACCGCCTTTACGGCCGCATCCCATCCCTGAGTAAACTGTAGGGAATAAAGACCCTCATCATGAATCTCCATGAGATTCTTAAACTTGTCAGAATCCATGTAGTCATCAATGACCTTATCCTTATCGCTCCTAAGTTTCACCAGCTCGGAATGAGCCTTAGCCAGCTCCTCTTTCTTCGTGTCCAGCTTCTTCTTCAGGACCTTGGCTCTCTCCTCCCATTTCTTCATCTCCTTCTCAAACCCATCTGAGTTACCCTTCCAGGACCTAGCCTGGTGGAGGGCCGCCTGGAAGTAGGTATTACTCTGCAAAGAAATATGTATGAGTTAGCACAAGTTCGTTGAAATACGAGAAAGTTGGGATTTAAAGAAAAAGAGAAAAAAGAAAAGTTACCGCAGCTTGGGCTTGAGAACCCAGAAGCTCAATAGTCTCGATATCACTCCCCGTAACAATGTCAGTAAAGTCGTGGGGAGTGATGGAATGGTACGACCAATCCTTAGCATGTTTGGTGGATCCAACCACCGTATCGCTCCTCCTGAAGCCCCAGTTAGGCCTGAAGGAATGTGCCTTAAGTAGAGGATCCACATCGTCCCCCAACTCGACCACCGGGACGTGGGGCTTAAGAAAAGAAGGACCGTCGGGTTTGCTCCTGGGGTCCTTGTTTAGCTTGGCCCTCTTTTGGCGGCCTGACTCCCCTTCCTTGGGCCTGTTGACATTATTGATGGCCTCGTAAGCTGAAAAAGAAAGATAGAAAGAATATTAAATTACAGGAGAGATAAAATGTTACAATTAAAGGGAAGGAAAAATGGTTATCCAGTTATAAATTTACCCTTATCACTGGCCTGAGAGAGACCAACTTTCTTCAGAGAAAACTCCTCTAAGAGGGTCCAGGTGTCTGTTTTCCCATCATCTGAAATTAAGGCTTGGTAGGCCACCTCCTCCTCATCAGATAATCTGATGCTACCTGGACTCCCATCTGACACTTTGCAAAAAGGCCTACGAAAGAGTGTGGCCCAATCACCCCCAGCCCAGGTCAGCCTCACAAACTCGTCCCTCCATTTGGGGTTATTCTCAACTATGGAATTACTATCGAAGATATGAGGGATTTTAGGCCGTTGACGAATTAAAACCCAACCTGGTTGACTCATGGCGCTATTATAGAATTGGAAAACTTTCCTAAAGACAGCTACGGAAAGAGGAAAATTGTTTCTAAGACAAAGGACCATAAAACAGATAATGTTCCTCCAAGCGTTAGGAGGGAGTTGACAAGGGTTAATTTGTACATCGACAAGTAAGCGAGGAATAAATTCATGGAATGGGAACCTGAGACCCGCGGTCAGGGCTCCTCGATAGATAAACAAAGTATCCCCCTCCCAATTACAAGTCCTATCCCCAGGGGTGGCTGGAGTGATCCTAAGGTGGGGTGGAAGTCTGTACAGGGTGTTCATGGACTCTATCCTACCATCTAACTCATGAAAGGTGTTACCATGATTATACGAATCTAACTCAGATAGAGTGGGATATTCATCACCTCTCGAGTTAATCATATCAAGTAGGGAAGTATATGGAGATTGAATTTGAATGTTTGTACCTCTCTTAGAGACATTCATCTTCTGCAAACGAGCCAAGTCACGATCTGCCATTGATATGCTTCGGTTGAAGGCTTGAAACCCAGAAAAACCTGAGAAAGGTGGAGCTGCGGTGGCTGAGGTCGCCGGAAATCGCCTTCTCAAAGGGAGAATTCTAGAGAGATTTATGAGAGAAAATGAGAAATGTGAAGTGAAGTGAGGATTCTCACTTCACACTACTTATATAGGCGAAAAGCTCGGAATACGAGGCATTTCTAGGCCTATTTAGCCAGGCCCAACCTAAAAGCCCATCTACTAGAAATATCATGAATAATCTAGAAGCTCCTGTGGAAAATGAAGGGTCGAAAATCAACCAGAATTTTAAAATGGTTCGATCAGAGTCCTAATCGACAAAGAAAAAAAATCCTAATCGATACTTCAATCGATCAAGAGGGAAGAAACCTATTAAGTTCGATCAGAGTCCTGATCGACGCCAAACAGGATCCTGATCGATACCTCATTCGAACAGAAGGAAAGAAATCCCCTAAGTTCGATCAGAGTCCTGATCGACCCCAAAAAGGATCCTGATCGATATCTCATTCGAGCAAGAAGGAAGAAAACCACTAAGAAGAGGATCCAGATCGATATTTCATTCGATCAGAATGGTAGAAAGCCACCTAGTTCGATCAGAATCCTGATCGAAATCGATCAGGAATTCTTGTCGATTATGCTCATGTTTCAGTCGACTAGAGTGTCACTTTGAAGGCCAGAGTCCTGATCGAAATCGATCAGGAATCCTGATCAATTCCGCATAGATCCTGATCGAAGATCCCGTTGACCAGAATGTTACTTCCTGAGCTAGTTCGATCAGGATCCTGATCGAAATCGGTCAGGAATCCTGATCGATTTTTTATACATCCTGATCGATTTTAAGGCAGAAAATTAGGGAAAAATCCAGAAATTAAGGATAAATCCCAGAAAATTAGGGAAAAATACAAAAATTAAGGATAAATCCCAGAAAATTAGGGAAAATCCAGAAATTAAGGATAAATCCCAGAAAATTAGCGAAAAACCCAGAAGTTAAGGGAAAAATCCAGAAAATTAGGGAAAAATTCCTGGAAATTAAGATAATTCCTGAATTAAAGGAAAAATCATTGTAAATGTGTAGGTCGCTCCACACTTTACGCAAAAACGAAACTCTGTAAGGGAATGAATAGACTTAACTTCTGCGAAACCTAATCAATGTTTCCCAAAAGTTGGGGGGCAAATGATAGGGATAAATAAATCATAATTGTATAATTAAATATTGCAAGGTGTGGGCTGCTAGGCCCAATAAGAAGATGTATGATATTCAGACCAAGAAGGTCAACACATTGATCAGGCCTGATGGACCAGATCAGGCCTAATGGAACAAAGAAGGCCCAAAAGCCCTGATTATTTATTAATTTCATAATTAATAAATAAAGGAGGAAAATAGCTATTAAGATAAGTCCTAGTGGGGATATAAATCCTTGTAGATTGGCCTCAAGGGGGCCTAAAAAGATAAGGAATCAGTTTCCTACTATCTAGGACTCCAAAGTCCATTCTAACTATGAGACTTGCCCACCAAGTCTCCTATACCAAGTCCAATTTAAGGACTCTCAACATCTATATAAGGGGTCTCACCCCATACATCAGAACTACGTTTTTTGACTTGATCCTTGGCAATCAGCAAGGCACGTAGGCATCTTGTTAAGGCAGATTGAGTCACGAAACACAAGAGCAGTCAAATCGAGCTTCGCAGCTCACGTTCCTTAGTATTAAATACAGCAATTATATATATTAGTTTTTTATCCATAACATAAGTGTTTTATCATTAAGACGCATCCTGAACAGCTATCAAAATTTGATCTAAAAGCTGATGAAGGAATTTTTGTTGGATATCCACTTTCCAAAAAAGCCTTCAAAGTCTATAATTTAAGAACAAGGGTTGTCATGAAATCAATCAATGTGTCTTTTGATGATAAGAAGATTACTGGACTTGAAGATTTCAATGATCATGATCAGCTGAGATTTGAAAATGAAGATGTAAATTCTGATTCCGTAAATTCTGATGACTTAAATCCTGATACTGTAAGTTCTGACGGATTAAATTCTGATGTCATTGAAACTGTGGTAACTGCTCCAAGGGAAAATGCACCTGTTCAGGGGGAGCAAGCTGATGATTATACCACATCTCAAGACTCTCAAGAAGCATCAGAACCTGTTACTGGCTCTTCAAGTTCTGATTCATCAAGTGCTGATGAGCCAAATTCTGATAATTCTGGAAACTCTGATTCTTCAAATCCTGAAGGATCCAACTGAAATTCTGAAGTCTCAGAGTGCATAACTACAGGGGGAGCATCAGAAAATGCTAATGGAGACAGTATGGATCATGGGGGAGGATCCAGTACTAGAGATCAACTTCCATCTGCAAGGAAGTGGACTAAAGCACACAGACCTGACTTAATAATTGGAGACCCTAAAGAAGGTGTCAGAACTAGAACAACAACATCAAATGAATGTCTCTATCATTCCTTTCTATCTCAGACTGAACCAAAGAAAGTAGAAGAAGCTCTTCAAGATGCTGATTGGGTGCAAGCAATGCAGGAAGAGTTAAATAAATTTGAAAGAAATTAAGTCTAGACTCTAGTGCCAAGACCAAAGAACAGATCTATTGTTGGTACTAAATGGGTGTTCAGAAATAAAAATGACAGTGATGGCATAATTACAAGAAACAAAGCAAGGCTGGTTGCTAAAGGTTACTCTCAACAGGAGGGTATTGACTATGATGAAACATTTGCTCCAGTTTCTAGATTGGAAGCCATAAGAATCTTTTTGGCTTATGTTGCTCACAAGAAGTTTAAAGTCTTTCAAATGAATGTGAAAAGTGCTTTTCTCAGTGGAGAATTGGAAGAAGAGGTATATGTTGAACAACCTCCAGGCTTTGTAGATCCAAAATTTCCAAATCATGTCTACAGGCTTGACAAAGCACTTTATGGCCTTAAGCAAGCTCGAAGAGCATGGTATGAGACTTTAGCTCAATTTCTTCTGGAAAGTGGATTTAACAGAGGCACAATTGACAAAACTTTATTCTACCTCAACCATGGAAAGGACTTACTTTGGTACAGATAAATGTTGATGATATCATCTTTGGCTCTACAAATACAAAGCTTTGTGAAAGATTTTCCAAGCTAATGCATTCAAGATATCAAATGAGTATGATGGGAGAATTGAGTTATTTTCTGGAACTTCAAGTCAAACAAACTGATGAAGGGACTTTCATCACTCAATCCAAGTACACCAGAAATCTACTCACAAAATTTGGAATGCAAGATAGTTCAACTGCATCAACTCGCATGACCACTGCAACCAAGTTAGATAAAGATACTGGAGCATCAGTAGATATTACTAACTACAGAGGTATGATTGGCTCTTTACTCTATTTAACTGTAAGTAGACCTGATATCATGTATGCTACCTGTCTTTGTGCAAGATTTCAGGCTGATCCAAGAGAACCTCATCTAATAGTTGTGAAAAGAATTTTCAAGTACCTCAAGGGTACAGCTGATCTAGGATTGTGGTATCCTAGGGAATCAGATTTTAAGCTAATAGGTTACTCAGATGCAGATTTTGCAGGATGCAAAATAGACAGGAAAAACACTGGTGGAAGCTTCCAATTTCTTGGAGGCAGATTGGTATCTTGGTTTAGCAAGAAACAGAAATCAATTTCCACATTAACTGCAGAAGCAGAATATATTACTGCAGGAAGCTGTTGTGCACAGATTCTTTGGATGAAGAATCAATTACTGGACTATGGGTTAGAATTTTCTAAAATACCCATTTACTGTGATAATCAAAGTGCTATTGTTATGACAGGTAATCCAGTTCAACATTCCATGACAAAGCACATCAGCATAAGGTACCATTTCATAAGGGAACATGTGATGGAATGTACAGTGGAATTGCATTTTGTAACAACAGATCAACAACTAGCAGATATCTTCACAAAACCGCTATGTGAAGCTACTTTTACAAGACTGGTAAATGAACTTGGAATGGTTTCGGGTTCTTTCTCAAAATCTGTTTAGTTTTCGTTCTCATGCATCAGACTTTATGATCAGTGTTTACAGATTGTCTTATCTCCATGTAATCTATGCTTATTTTGTAATATATTAAATACTGATTGTTATCTGATGTGATTCTATAAACTCTGAAAGTGTTTTGAATGTTCTGTGACTATTTAATCCATTGAGGATTACTGTGCTAGATGTTGACCTGGTAGTCACTAATATACTATATATCTCATGTTTGAATTAGTTATTTATGTGGAAATCTCAAACACAAGCAAACTCTGATTTTGATTTTAGTCAAATTTACTTTGTATATCTTATTACTAAGTCACAAACTAGATTTTTTTTGGTTCTCATCTATCAAATTCTGATGTCAGTAAATCTTAAGGATGAACTACATGCTTGATAAGCCTCACTTATCTGAAGAAAACAAAAGAAAAGAAATTGAAGTCAGGTACTCCTTTGAGATCTAGAGTAAACGTGTGAAAGGAAAGACCCAAGTGCATTGCTGGTATTAAGTAATATGCATTAGAAAAGCAAATAATTTTTTTGGTGATTTTTCACATTCTCTCATTACTGGAGAAATACTCTGATAATTGCATAAATTTTGATAGCAGTTGTGACTCATTTACACTGAGAAGCCACTGTAAAAAGAATGTCAAAAGATGTATAAATGAGCACAAACAGTTGAGGTGGACTTTTGTATAAATTTATTCTATTGTACACTTCAAAATTAAAAATAGATTTTAAGCACTTTTCTCAGTTATGCCTTATTTATAAGATATACTGAAGTTAATCAGACTTTAATCATTCTCTGATCATTTGAAAATGCACACACTCTCACTCTATATTAATGATGAAAATTACTGTGGTGATTAAGTTGTTTTTGACAAACAGTTAAGTATTATTTGCATTAATTCTGAGGACAAGTTCTGATGAAAGTTCTGAGAATTAAACTCTGAAAGTTCTGATGACTGTTTAATTATGATAATAGTCAAGTTCTGATGCAAATCCTGATGGAAACTATGTTGCTTATGTGGCATTATTTATTTACTTGACTTATTTGTAGTATTTACTGTAATGGTCATATTTATTAGAAAATAATTAAGTGAGAGAAAAACAGTGATAATCATTTGGTTAGCGGGAAACGTGTTTGCCTTGACAACTGCATGTGCACAATTATTACTGCTTATTTCCCGTGCCCACTAATAATGTTTTGACTATTTACTGCGTGACAGGTGTCTAAAGTCTGTTCTGCTTCAATTATAACCGTTGTCAAATAGAGAGTATATATATGGGAGTTAAAAGATTTTATAATCTTTCACTAAAATGGCACCAAAGGACATCATTTTTAATGGAGCCAAGTTCGTCCCCAACAACTATCTAGCCATACTTAGCAAGGACGAAGCTCCATCAGATCTTCACTTCATACAAGACTTTCTCTCTCGAAGTGAGATTGGGTATGCTTTGACCCAACCAGAAGCACTCTCAGGAATCTCTGATCTCATAAAAGACAATAGTCATTGAAGCTTTGCCACCTCCACCTCAAGCTGAAGATAGTGTTCGTGACACAGTGATCACACCTCCTGTCTCTCCAATGAAAGAAGATGTTCAAGTTGAATATTCAGTATTAAGTCCTGAAATTGACTTTCAAAGGCTGATAATTCCATCTGTCCAGTTTCTGGAAGCTCCACAAGGACAAGTAACAACTCCACCTATTTCTCCACTACATGCTGAAGTTCCGAATACTCCCATTCTGGATGTGGAAATAGATGAAGTTGTTCCAGAATCTCCAACAGCCACACACACACTTGTGTTGTTAGAAGATGAAGAGTTTCTTGCAAGTTCTAGAGAGTCAGCTTCAGTAAGCACACCAGCTCAAACTCTTGGAAAGGAGGCACTGATTAAAAAGTTTGTTGAACAAGATGCTCCTGTTCCATGGGAAGAAACTCATAGAGGAGTTGAATGGACCAAGAAGTGGAATGAATCTGATTTTGTTCCAAGCTCCAAAGTGCTGTCAGATCATATTGCTAAAGCTAATGAGTTGATGACAAACTCTGACTTTAAAACTCAACTTAAAGTCACAGCTTTCAGTACCAAAAGACTTCAAGGTCAACACTCCATTACTCATGCCAAGGTTGATAAGCTACAGGAAAATGCTGATAAGCTGGACCTGATGATCAAGCTGGACAAGAACAGGTTTATCAGACCTATTCATGAGAAAGTAGAGGCTATTGAGAAGGTTCAAGAAAAGCAACAGGCCCAACTGACTGAGGTCATGCAGAATCAAGCCTCTGAACAGACTCAGTTGAATGAAATTCAATCATCAGTAGAACTTCTTCTCTCTCTACTCCTATCTGATGATGCCAAAAAGGTGGGAGAAGGTAGTTAAATAAAAATGCTCAACTAGTCAATTACTGAAGAAGAAGGATGATGAAGCTGATGACCAGGGAAACCCTGGAAAGGGTAGAGGTCAAGTTCAAGCTAAAGGACAAATAAAAATTCTACACAGAAGAATTTAAGTGTTGAAGCTGTAAATGCTCAAAATCTGATAGCAAGTTCTGATAATCAAAATCTGATATCAAGTTCTGATGTTCTCATTCAAGCTGAAAGTCAAGACTCTCAGAAGTTTTCGCAAACTCTGAAGCTCAAGGGAAGGGAGACTACAGTCTATTATAAAGATCTAAAGATTCAGACACTTGATGAAGAAATTGCTAGAAGATTATTTCTCAAGCATAATCCTGGAATGGATTTAGAGACTTTAAAGGAGGAAGAAGCTAGATTTGCAGTTGAGAAGACAAATCTTAATTCTAGAGCTTCTGATGCAAAGAAACCTCCAAGGACTAAGGTAAAAGGCATTGTGATCAAGGAAAGCTCTGAGGCATCAAAGCCCAAGACAAGATCGCAAGTTGAAATTGATCCCAAGAATAAAGGGAAAGGAAAGATTGATGAACCAACAAAGACACATGAGATGCAGATTCATCAAATCCTGATGAAACCAGTGCGCAAAATGGTTCAAGTTTTTGATGATACAGCTGCTGAAGATGAAATTGTTGAAACTCTGAAAAGAAGGAAGATAATAGAAGAATCTAAGACAACCTCTGACGCAGCTCAAGTTGTTCAGAGTGAAGAACAACAAGATACAGAAGAAATAACAAATTCTGATCAAGTTATTAAGACATCAACCTCTGACAAAGCTCAAGTTGATTTGAACAAATTGACAGTTACTGATAAGAGAAAACTCCTATGGAAAAATGTTAATCCATCAGATCCTAAGAAAAGCCAGCTGCTATCTAATTTCATGACTGTTGGATTGAAAGCTAGAGAAGCAAGAGACAGAGCTGGATTATGTTCTGAAGAAGCCAAGATCAAGACCGGAGTTGAAGTACTTACAAGAGATCCATTTTTATTGACTGACAAACCTCTTGAAGAAGTTACACAGAAACACCTTGATAAGGTTATATCTGTTCAAGTGGTACTGGATGCTCATGATAAGGGTAATGTCAAAGAAAATATGATTCTGTTTATTGAATATGGAAGAACATACAGAATGACAGAAGCAGAAGTGCTGAACAAATCTCTGAAAGAACTTCAATTCTTTCATTATCTTTTAGAGATAAAGTCTGAGATTACAAGAAGATGGTCAAATTTCATCATGAAGACCATAAGGGATAAAGCAAGAATTTCTGGATCAAGGGTTACAGAATTTATTCCAAAGCTAGTTGAAGATGGTGGAAGTGAAATTCCAATGAAGAAAAATTCTGCTAGACTTGAAGTTATCCTGACAGAGAAATGTTTGTGCTATAATGAAGACTCATCTCATCCAAAAGTAATCAGACTTTGTGATGGTCTTGAAAGAACATCTATCTCAGCACTTAGAACTGCAATCTACCAGATTGGAAGTCAAGATGAAGAGATGAAGAAAGTCAAAGCTACATTATCTCAAGTCCTGAGGAATACAGAAGAAAAGTTGATATCAAACTTTGTCAAGAATCACTTTGGATTCAGATTGACTCAATAAATTTGGTAAAAGCTACAAGGACTGTAAGTTGTAGTTAGTTGTCTAATTAAAATCTCATTGTATTTGTACTTAAATTTTTTTGACATCATCAAATCTATTAACTTGTATATTTTCATAATTTACAAGTTAGGGGAGATTGTTAGATATATTTGTGATGTCATAACTAATCTGATGTGTTTAGTTTCAGATCTTAATATCAGGACTTATCAGGACTTACTAGAAATCAGAACTTACTGAAGTCAGAATTTATATCAGAACTTAAGGCCGTCAGGATTTATATCAGGACTAAAGTGCGGGTAGTTCAGATAAGGAATGAAGCTGATTTACAGGAGAGGATTGTTACGACCGGCATTTTGTGTAATATTATTTGTGAACTTTGTATAATAGACCCAATTATAAATATACTTAATGATTGTACGTTTGTGCGAATGGAATTTGCTGCGTTATAAGTTGCTTTATGTAGATTATAAAATTTTCAAAGTAAGAGTTTTATTATTTGCCTTTATTTTTAATTTATAAGGAATATTCTATACCTTGGAAAATTTTCCTTTAAAAATAATTTCATTCACAAATTTCAAAAGTGATCTCATAAAATTTTTAAAAATCCAAGTTATTTTATGGTACAACTTTTATAATTTTTGAAATATTAATTTTATTTATAAAAAATTATTCTTTACAACTAATTATTTATTTATTTTGCATTTTACTCTTTTTCCCATGCATGCAAATCACTTTTAATATAACTCAAGGGCACTAGAGTCAATAAACACCCCACTAACCACTCCTACCAAGGCCATTTTACTAGAATACCCTTGCATGCAAGTTTGTTTTCAAGAAGAGAAGGGAGGGAAGGGTAAAAACACACTCCACTCACAAGTTGTATATGAGTAATTCTATGATCATACTCAAACTCACACTCAACCAAACTCACTCTACTCCAACTCACTTCTCTCTTTCTTTTCCTCCCCCCCCTTCTCCTCCTTGCTCTCGGCTGAAACCCCCATCCCCACTCCCTTTCATTTTTTTCATCCCATTTCTCATCTTCCCTAGTGTAATTCCCCTACCTACATTTATTTTATATACTTACCAAGAATTTTGTGATTAGGAGATGAAGTTTCATGGTTGCATGTTTAGCTTTTGTGTGATCTCCAAAGAGAAACTCTTGATTCTTGTGAATTTAAGAGCTTTCTATGAGATACATTTCATATATGTTTTAACCTAGTGTTTTATGGAGAAACCATGCCTTAAAAACCTTTGCATGCTACTTAAATTTCACTATATAATCATGTTTAGCCATGCATGCTATTTTTAAGATGTTAATATGATGATCAACCATGTTGTGTATGCTACTCTTCTCGAAATCATGTTTTCATGTTTAAAAGTCTATAAATTCGAATTATTTGTGCTTGAAATAGATTGTTTCCATGATATATTGCTTAATAATAGTTAAGAGAAGATATATTTCATGATTTTTAAGGATGGGTAATAGGTTCAAATCGAATTTACAAAAATTTAAACTCCATGTTTAGAAGAAACCTTGTTAAGTGTTTTTCCATGAGTTGCATGTTGTATTTTTATTTGCATGTAGGTGTTCTAGGGCATGGATGATCTCCACTTCTATTGAGGAACTATTTTAGGATGTTGATGCACTAGGTTTGCTTTGGTAAAGGTTGGATGCTTGGTTAATAAGTAGGAGTTAAGGTGGAAAGAGTTTGGTTAGTGTTTGCATTTTTCCAGAATTTTTGCACTAGTTTGTGGGGAAGTTTTGATTGGGAATTTATTGTGCACTTTGAGGCCCAAGCCACCAGAAGCTAGCACTAGGAGTATAAAATAGGTTTTAGGTGTTTTTTGGAGGTTTGTAAGACGTTTGGTTAGGTACACTAGTGGAAACACAAAATCTGTCCAGCAGGGGACAGTTTTGTTGCAACTTAGAAATTGGAAGTTTTGACCATGTCATAGGTAGGCCCTCATTAGTCCATGTTGGGCCTTAGTTAGAGGGAGTGTCAGAGGAGTTTTTCCAGCCATAGTTCATAGGATTTGAGTTAGAATAATGTGTCACAAGTTAGTTCAAGTCAGGACCTTTTCTGCCCAGAAAAACAGGGGAACCATGGACTTTAAGTTTAGGCCTAGGGAGTCCCAAGCTAGGCACTTGAGCCACATCAAGTTTGGGAGGTGCATTATGACCAGAAGAGTCTAGTGTAGAAGTTTTGGAGTTAAACGTGAAGTGTAAGAGGGTCTAATGCACCCAAGAAACCAAAGATGTCATTCTGAAATTTACCATAATAAGCACCTTCACTTACCACATAGTTTTAGAGCACTTATGAGTGAGGTCTAGGTTGACCACTATAGTTGCAAGATAGCATAAAGTCAGTAGACTGAAAGGCCCAAGTTAGGGTCAATAGGAATTAGATGGTTTAGTAAAGGCACATTGAGTTAGGAGGCCAAAATTTGGGGATTTTGTCTGGTTTAGCAATCAAGTGACTTAAGTTGTGGAGCGAGATCATCCAAGCCTAGTGTTGCAATATGGTGTGTGTGATATTATTTGGTACTTAAATATGGTATGTGAGCATATGTGGCTATGTGTATTATTATGTTTATAAGGTGATTATAAATTGCGTGTATATAGGCCTAAGTGCCATTGTGTTAAATTTCGGGTTGTAAATAGGTTGAGTTGGTGAGAATATATTATAATGAGGTTATTATTAATTGTGTAGGATCTCGAGACGAGGGTAAACTTGTTATAAAGGTCGAGTAAAGCTTCCAGTTGCACCTACCTGCAAGTCCAGTCCAGCCTTTCTCAAGGTAAGTGATTCAACCTGCTTTTAGTTTACACTGCAAATGTATGATAACTAGTTCCTATATATGATGCGAGTATACTGATTTATCTTGTTATACATGTACCAAGTGGTTCTCAAACCTACCTTCGTATTATATAGAAATGCCATGAACCCTCAAGTGTCTATTGCAAGTAATTTAGCCTCATTTGAAGATTGTTATGAAAGTATATTAAATGTCATATTATGTTAGCATACCAAAGTAATTGTGATGTTGAACCATGTGTAAGTTATACTCAATCACCTCATCTTGAAGCCTAAAAGCTAGTCATTCCTTAAAAAATTTTAATGATTGTTGATAACCCTATCCTTACCCTAAAGCTCGATACCCTGTTATACCTTGAGTTGATGATCACTTCCTTTGTATTTTAACACCTATATCAGACCTGGAACCAGTAATGCTTATCTTCTTGTATTTTAATACCTATACCTTATCTGAAACAATTCCTTTAAGCCTAGTCTGGCATTACTCTTTCATATTATCCACTAACGTTACTAAATCTCCTTGTCAAAATCCTTGTAAATAGAAACCGTTCAATTACCCTGATAGAGTAAAGTCTAGTGGATCATGACCCTAGTGGACATATTTCCAGTGTTTCAAAGTTGATCTATAATCCCTTGATAAAGATGTTTATTCTTTAAGAAATTAATTATCAATCGGCATCAGTTTTTGAAATGATTAAAAATTTGGATTTTCAGTCCCAAAGGGGGATAAATGTTTTCTTTAAATAGTGGATCTGGACTGAGACACGAGTCCTTTCCACACTTGATTTGTAGGCTTAAAAGTTGTCTAGGGATCCCATTAATGTTTCAGAACCCAGCGAGGTTCGGGATTACTTCGCGGCTGATCACCGGCTGTAATCAATAGCGTCATAAAATGGTTTTTGATTAAGAAATGATTTTGGAAATGTTTTGATACAAACAAATGATGCCATCACCCAAAAGTTCATCTCTTATTATTATTAGCTCCATCTTCACATTGTAATTCTCATATAACTCGATTTATGTTTTGTATCGTATTGTTTAGCCTTTGTTGAGCATTTGGCTCACTACTTGCTTTCACCCTGATATTACAGCTAGCAGCTATGGTTAGATTCAAGCAGACAGCACTTAAGACTTGTGATGCCGACACGTATGTTCGAGCTCAGGTAGAATAAGAGATAGTTTTGTGTGAGGACTCGATATTAAAACCAGTTATAATGGTTAATAGTGTTGGGCTGTTCCAAACCCTAAACTGTAAGATCTTGGATTCGGTCGTATTTACTTTCTTTTAATTATTGTAATAGTTTTTATATTATGTATTGTTAAGTTGGGGGTGTGACAGGTTTTGGTATCAGAGCAACGGTTTAGAGTCCCTGGACAGCCCAAATAGGTTATAGGATATATGTATAAGTTATAGATATTATGCGAGAGAGTAGGTTAAGTAAATTTATTATTAATACTCCTCTTATATATCTATGTATGGTTTTTCAGCAAAGGGCGCAATCCTCGTCATCCTCTGGGTGGGACGACACTATTGCTTTCTCCGTGTATGCTGAGTTGAGGCGCGAGTTTGACATGCTTCAGGGAAAGTACAACCGACTGATAGACCGATTGAAGAACGTGTATCCGGACAGGCGAAACTATGAAGGGAAGCCTAAGGAGCAGATGACTGTGAGACTTGAGACTTTGGTTCAGTACGTCAACACTAAGCTTGAGGAGATGCCATCGCACCGAGACCGTACCAGCCAGTATATCATCCAGATGGTGACGGATGAGTTCCAGAGTATTGTGAAGACGCTTCCAGAGGAGAAAACTACCAAACCCCGTTCTGATGGAGTGGAGCCTTAGTTCTTTCCATTATCTACCTTTCATGTTATTGTATTATCGGACTATGTAGAACTTCCTATTGTTCCTTTAAATTAGCATGTTATTCCTAAATTCAGACCTTATTCTAATCATGATGTATTGTGACCTTAAATTTCAATGCACTATCATTCCGTTTGCTTTCAATTTTTTATTTTACGCCTTTATATGCATCACCCTATCTGTTTAATTTGAAACTTGACCTCATATGTGAATAAGAATGCCATGCGACACCCTCGAATTATTTCATTATTCATACCTGTTTTGACGTAACTCTTATTTCAGGATCATGCCACCCAAAAAGAAGAACCAAGCAACCACTCTACCACAGATCCAAATATTCTTCGATTACTAGAAACCTTACAACAACAAAAAAACGCTATAGCTCAACAACAACTAACTCTTCAACAACAATTTGAAAACCAAGATAACCTTGAACCACACCAACCACCTGATCCACCAGTACCACCTCGATAAGTTGTTACTTTCAAGGCTTTTCAGAATGTGAATCCACCTGCATTTCATGATACCACTGATCCAATAATATCAAACACATGGATTAAGGAAATGGAAAGAGCTTTTGAATTGGTACAGTTAGGGGATGATCAGAAGACACCATATGCTCCTTACTTCCTGAAGGGCGAAGTCATCTATTGGTGGGATTCAGTAAAAGCTATGGAAGCAAATCAGCAAGTTTCTTGGGAAAGATTTAAGAAGTTATTTCTGGAAAAGTATTACCTTAAGTACATGCAGAATCAGATGGAGCTTAAATTTCTTGAATTAAAGCAAGGGAGTATGTCTGTACTGGAGTATGAGAAGAAGTTCACAGAGTTGTCAAGGTTTATGATAAAGTATACCAGCAGTGAGGAGGAAAAAGCAAAGAGATTCCAACAAGGATTAAAGTCTTGGATCAGAGATAGAGTGGCTATGTTTGAACTTGATACTTATGCAGGCGTAGTGCAGAAGGCTGCTCTGATTGAGAGTAATGAGATGCAGTCAAGGAAGGAAAGGGATAACAACAAGAGAAAGGTTCCATTTTATGGAGAAAAGTCTGAAGCCGAAAATTCACAAGACAGGAATATGAAGAAGATTGGATTCCATAAATGCAAAAAATTTCAAAAGAAGGGAAGTTTGAGCAAAAGAAAAGAATCAAAGGGGAACAACCAGGCAAGCCAAGGACAAGTTGGAGAAAACAGATTTCAGAGACCAGAATGCAAGCATTGTGGAAGAAGGCACCCCGGAGTGTGTAATAAGCTGAGCATGACATGCTATAGGTGCAACCAGAAGGGACATTTGGAAAATGAGTGTAAGATGCCGAAGCCGGGAGTTACATGCTACAAGTGTGGAAAGACTGGACACATAGCTAAGGAGTGCAAGTCAACCGGACCAGTCAAAGCTCTGATGAACGTGGCAAGTACCAGTGCAAGCGTGCCAGCTGAGGTATTGGCCTTACCTCCACCACCTACAATAACTCCGCAAGCAACAACAAGGACATTTGATTTAAAAATGAAGGACGTTGTTCAGAACTCTGAGGTGATAGCAGGTACACTTTTACTAAATAATATCGAAGCTTAAGTATTGATTGATTCTGGAGCGACACGATTTTTCATATCAGAAACTTTTGTTGATAAACTTCAATGTGATAAAATGGTTATGAACGAGGAAGTAAATGTGGTAATTGTGAATCAAGAGAAGATTCATGTGAGTCAAATCTGTCCTAAGTGTGAGATTGATATTTTCGGGTATAAATTTTCAGCCGACTTGATACTCTTCAAGTTGGGAGAATTCGATATAATTTTAGGCATGGATTGGTTAGGGAAGAATAACGCCCAGATTAATTGTAAGTCCAAGAAGGTGTATTTAAAGATGAAGAGTGGAGAGAAAGTAGTATTTAAGGGACAGAGGCAAGAGCAACTGTTTCTTACAATTGTCTAGTCTAAGAAGTTACTTAGGAAATGTTGCGAGTCATTCCTAGCTTATGTAGTGGATTCAGAAAGGGACAACCTCAACATAAAAGATATTCCTGTAGTCAACGAATTCCCAGATATATTCCCAGATGAACTACCAGGCTTACCACCAGATCGACAAATCGAGTTCGAGATCAACCTTTGCTCCGGGCACGGAACCGGTTTCGAAGGCCTCATATAGGATGGCACCAGCAGAAATGAAAGAGTTGGCAGGCCAGCTACAAGAATTATTGGACAAAGGAGTGATATGGCCAAGTACGTCGCCATGGGGAG
Organism: Apium graveolens; assembly: GCF_009905375.1. NCBI lineage: Eukaryota > Viridiplantae > Streptophyta > Magnoliopsida > Apiales > Apiaceae > Apium > Apium graveolens. The sequence goes on from NC_133648.1 coordinate 261,908,186, forward strand.
CACCTGTTCTGTTCGTAAAGAAGAAAGATGGAAGCATGCGGTTATGTATAGATTATCGGGAGTTGAATAAGGTGACGATTAAGAACCGTTACCCGCTACCAAGAATAGATGACCTATTTGATCAGCTGAAAGGAGCAAAGTGCTTTTCAAAGATTGACTTGAGATCATGATACCATCAATTAAAGATCAAAGAAGAAGATATTCCAAAGACAGCATTCAGGACAAGATATGGACATTCTGAATTCTTAGTAATACTTTTTGGATTGACTAACGCCCCGGCAACATTTATGGATCTGATGAATCGGGTATTTAAAAAGTATTTGGACAAGTTCGTAGTGGTGTTCCTTGATGACATCCTTATTTATTCAAAGTCGGAAGAAGAACATAAGCAGCATCTATGTATAGCATTGGAGATACTCCGACAAGAAAAGTTGTACGCCAAGTTCTCTATATGTGAGTTTTGGTTAAAGGAAGTTCAATTTTTAGGACACGTCATTTGTAATATCCCATATTTTTAGAATTATTATAATTATTATTTGAATATATATGTGCTTTTATGATTTAGAAGGAATAAAATTGTGGATATTTTATTCCTGTTTGACGAGTTTGTGTTATTAAATGGTTATGTGCTAATTGTTAAGTGTTATATCGATCCTTGTTAATTTCTAAAAATATTTCTTTGAATGTATTATTTTCAAAAGTTATTTGAAAGCCGATCTTATTGACATCGGTAAATTGAAATTGTTTTGTAATATCCGGGAAATATCGTGCAATTATTTTTATCAATAAATAATTATTATATGATTATTATAGGAATTTTGGTGAATCATTTGATGATTGATATTTATATTTAGGTGTTTATATGTGATAAATTGTAAGTATTTTAATTTTTATATGTCCAGAACAAAGTATAGATAATTATGGTATTTTTCTGATAATTTTTGGATTGTTATATGATTTTATAAGGATTTATAGATTTAATAATTATTTTCTGAGTAATTATAAAATTATTTTATAAAGCCGGAAATCGTCCAACTTCAACCGTTTTTGCGTTTTTACAACCCGAAACACTTTCGAAAACTCTTTCCTAACCTAATCGGGTAATTCCAGACATTTTCCGTGTTTTAATTTTTCAATCCGGATTACGGTTTGACCCGTACGAGTCCCGGCGTAAAATTTTCGATACGATAATCATTTCGGTAGATCAATAAAACTCATATTCTCGAGAGATAAGATATTTTTACATTATTTTCTCATAGGGTGTTTTATAAGAAGATTAGTTTTGATAATTATCCAAATCTGATATTAAATTGTATCATTTTTATAGTTACTTAGCGGCGAAGTAATCTATTTTTGGATTCAGTATATAAGTGTAAATTCAGTATTAAATTCCAGAATATTTTAAAAATCATGAAACTTATATTTTATTAGTATTTGAATATTTCGAGAATTTTAAAATTATTTCAAAAAAAATTCGTGTTATATTTACCCGCACTTTTATTCGTTAAATCGTAAAATGCGGATATGACGCGTGTTTTATAAATGTTTTAAAAATTATGAAGATTTTATTTTATTAGTTTTATAATATTCCAAGAATTTTAGAAATATTTCGGTTTCATAAAAATTATCGGACCGGGCCCCTATCGGGACGTAAAACCCACAAAAAAATTAGATTTTTATTTTTATAAAATCGTGGGACTTCCAAATATTTTATATTGTTGCATTTTTGAAATATTTATAATTTTTGGGGAATTTTGATACAAATTTTATAATTATTTGATTAAATATTATTCCCCGCTATTTATTAATTTTGGGCTAATTTTAATTATGTCGTATTAATTTTAAGTTAAAAAAAAAAGAAAAAAGAAAAAAGAAAAACGTGTAACCTACCCAGCCCCCACCCCTGCCACGCACACCCCCACCCCTGTACCCGAGTATACACCCCCTCCCCATTTCCTTTACAAAAAAAATACTCCCTCTCTCTTCTCTCTCTCCCTCCTTGTTTATATACTTTTCAATTTTCAAAAATTCATATCTTTCAAACCGTACATCTAAATTTCAATTGGTATATATATAAACGATCAGTGCTTCGATACCTACGCATAGGTATATATATTGCAAGGTTTTGAGAAGAAAATTTGTGGAGCATATTTTCCGTCTTAATTTATTTTCGGGGCGTAGAAAAAGAGTTTGGAGGCGGTGATTACTCCACATGGCATCTCAGCGTGTATATGTCTATGTCTATTAATTTCGGATTTTTCTGGAGATATTTTCCGGACATCAGATATTCTCTTCGGGGTGATCAAAATTTATTTTGGGTAACGATTCCGAAATTCCGCCTTCGTACTTGTGTATATTATATCATGTTAGTATTTATATATTTATTTCCTAATTTTTAGAAATTATTGGAGAAGTCACTTTGGGTCCGAGTTTTGGTTCAGGTGGTCGTGTTATTCATTTCTGGAGTGTTTATACGCGTAAATATAAATTATTGTGTTGATTATTGTTGGTTGTGTCAATATGATATCGACTGGCAGTCCGAAAAATAGAGGAGGTGTTGTCCGATTTCCAAGAAAATATTATTTTTAGTTCTGAAGATTATTATTTTTATTATTATTCAAAAATAAATCTAAATTATTTAGTTAATGAATTTTAATTGATTATTTAATTCGAGTTAATTATTTCTTATGATTTAAAAATTCTGAAAAATAGTTTCGAGCTTTAAAATATTATTTTAAATTATTTTCAAGGCTCGATAAATATTATTAAATAATTTATTCTTATTTTATTCTTATTAAATAAACTGTTCATCCGTTTATTACGGAACGAACGCGTATAGACTCAGAAAAATATTTTGCTTTCTTTAAATATACTTTCTAGTCCTAAATTCTTTTGTTTCGTGGACTCGATTGTTTTTGCAAATCATTCTGAGTCGTTTATTGATCAATAAATCATATTTTGACCCGTTTTAAATTCTTAAAGTATCGAGTCAAGTCTTTTAGCGAATCGATTCATTCGTGGTATGAATTATTTGATACGTGGCTTATGTGTTTATATGTTATGTGAATTGTGTGCATACATGAGTCAAGAGTCTTGTGTTTGACTGTTTCCTTTATATGTGGGCTATCGTATGGGTAGACGATAGGGTTTTAATGCGCAGTTCTTCGAGCAATTATCGGTTAGACGATTAAAGTTATATCTTTTAATTATAGATGCGAGTCTTTCAAGACGATCAGGATCAGATGAAATGGATGAACACTAGAGTTGAATAGTATGGAATATTGGAGTGCAGCACTGCATGAGCAGCAGGCCAAAGGATTAGTAGAATAAAGACGGTGATGCTTTGACACAAAATGTCAGATTAATTGCGTTTTTACGAGTGTGACTAACTACTAAAAACCAAAGGCAAATATCCCTATCATCACTTATTGTTCAAGTGATATTTATTTTAAATCTTCTTATGCAAGTATTGCTTTCCATATTCTCAGTTTTGAATAGATAAATATTTTACATATCACTGAATTAAATAATTCTATTTATGCAAATACTCATCTGCTATTCTATGTTCAGAGTAGTTAAGTGATTTTACTTATCAAATTACTGGATTTATAAATGTGTTGAAATTTGAGAAAGATGATTTGTTTGCGAATATTCCTACCCAATTAAATGGGGGAAATAAAATTATTTTGGGTGTCGATTATTATGACCCCTTCTCAATAAAAGGTTTTAAGATTGGATCATAATTGCGTAATTGACCGGGACGGACGGTCCAGCGGAGGGCTATTTCTAAGTGTCATATGAAATATTATGACAAAATTTTTGCCACAGGCAGGTATATTGCCTTTTTATTCGAGTACTCGTATTTTTGGGGACATGTTTCTACGAATCATGAACCAGTGCTATCACACGGGCTGATCAGCATGTGATAGTACGTCCGTCGGAGAATGATCCCAATCTAAATTATCATATCATTTTTGATATTCATAGAATAAATGATTTATCAACTATTTCTGTTTGGAATAATGGTGAAATGCAGTTTTGATTCAAATTCTGATTTATGCTGATACTTACGTTGTTATTAAATATCAAAGGTGGTATTAGTATAGATGATTGACGTTGACTTCAGTATGGGATGTTGTGAGCATCAAAGTCCGTATTGATATCTAATTTGATATGACAACAAAATAAGTATTAATATCAAGATTCAGTTTTGAATAAGGTTTATGATTCAGTCCATAATCATTGTTTCATGTTATTATTGTTTACGATATTTCCGTAAACACAATTTTACGAGTTTCATTCTCGTCAAGATTCAAAGTATTGCTGAAGTATTTCACTCGAAAATATCAAAAAGAGTTTTGAATACCGTGAGAAACAATTATCCGATTCTTTAACAAATTTTCTGATTCAGGAATTATGATTTTAAATGTTCTGCTCTACTGCGGATGTCGGTTTTTATATCAAAAGACCTCATATATGCTATAATGAACTTGCTGAGCATTTCTTTCGCTCATACTTGCCTATTTTCAAATTTAACCTCCAGTAAGGATTAACTTGCGCTGTTTAGCCGCGTAATTCGAGGAAGCAAAGAGGTTTTGGAAGGTGGTTGGTCCAGGGTTTGCGGACTAGTGTAAGTTTTATTGTGTAAAGTTGTTTATATTATATTATATTATAATTGTCTTATTTCATAGTTGGGCCTAGTATACTTCTTTTCGAAGTTATACTAGCAGGTTAAGTTTTGAGATTGAGAATTATTGCAAAGAGTTTTAAAAGAAACTGAAAAAATTATTTATGGAATTTGGAATTCTTGTTTCTAGAACTGTAACCTTAAAAGATCTTGGATTAATTGGGATCATAGATGTTAAATATCTTCCACTGGCATTTATTTATTAATTTAACATGTTAATTTGGATTGAGGTTTTATAGTGACGACCAAATCCTCTGACTTTGGATTTGGGGGCGTTACAAGTTGGTATCAGAGCTGAGGTTATAGTAAACTTGAAACGAAAGTGTGTAGGAGTGTGTATAGCTATGTGAGGACGGTTCAGGTCATATCGAGTTCCTGTTGGACCATTGGATATAGTACCAACGAGTAAGCTAAGATAGGCGCATTCGTTTGAGATAGTTGTGTTGAGCGGGACAAAACTCCTAGCAGTTGCAAACTTCTATTGTGGAATCTTTCGAGACTACTACGATTTGATGACGATGAAGATTATCGACATCCTTGGAATATGAAGAAGTGTTGAGAATCGGATGACGAGTCTACAGAAGAGTTCAAATAGAAGATAATTATTAAGACTTTGGCAATACCTTCTCTTTCTATAATTTCTTTTGACCTCTCTCAAAAGAGGTATCTGTTAAAGGATATATTCCCTAACACTCGTTTAATCATTTTGTACCAGAATCTTGTTTTCTGGATTTCATTTTTCTCCAGAAATATCATCTTTAAAATCTTTTCAGTTTTATTCATTTGATTTTGGATTCCTTTGATATTCTTTTATTCTGACTGAGATGAACAACCCTAACTATAGGGGACACAAGGTATACCTGTCTGTGTGATAGGAGTTGGATGGGACGCCATCACTTGTGTGTGTTGTGACTACAAGAAGGTTAACAACCTTTAGTAGTGTCTTAATTTGGACACGCAATACCAAGTTCATTTGATCGTATTGATCTCTCAGTTATTTTTTTATTTCAACAATACTTTCGCAAAAAATTCAGATTTTGGTCCCGTTATGATATCAAATTCTTTTCTTTTTGAAATTCCATGATTTTATTATCTCAAATATTCGAAGGTATGCCAATTAAGTTAAGCTGAGTTATCCTGATAAAGTCAAAGCAGGGTTATGTGATAGGATTACCAAGATCAACAGTGGACTGCGATGCAGTTATAATATCAGTGGTGTATACCGGAGTCGGTCTGTTTCTTTATTTCTCTCTCTATTTATCTCTATCTCTCTTTCTTTTTCTCTCTTCTTCTCTCTATTCTTCTTTCTCGCAATCGGTAAAAGTGATTCTACTGAGGAATTGGTTAAATGGTATGTGGAAAAAAAAACAAGGGTGCAGAGTGAAGCTCCCGTGATAATTGTGTGGTAAAAGGAATTGCGTTGTTATTGGAAATTTTAAGAAAAATATCGTATGAAAGAGTGGAAGTTCGTAATAAGATCCTTAGTGCTTTCTTCTGCTGATTCCGAGGACGGAATCCTTATAAGGGGGTAGATTGTAATATCCCGTACTTTTAGAATTATTATAATTATTATTTGAATATATAAATGTGCTTTTATGATTTAGAAGAATTAAAATTGTGGATATTTTATTCCTGTTTGACGAGTTTGTGTTATTAAATGGTTATGTGCTAATTGTTAAGTGTTATATCGATCCATGTTAATTTCTAAAAATATTTCTTTGAATGTATTTTTTTCAAAAGTTATTTGAAAGCTGATCTTATTGATATCGGTAAATTGAAATTGTTTTGTAATATCCGGGAAATATCGTGCAATTATTTTTATCAATAAATAATTATTATATGATTATTATAGGAATTTTGGTGAATCATCTGATGATTGATATTTATATTTGGGTGTTTATATGTGATAAACTGTAAGTATTTTAATTTTTATATGTCCAGCACAAAGTATGGATAATTATGGTATTTTTCTGGTAATTTTTGGATTGTTATATGATTTTATAAGGATTTATAGATTTGATAATTATTTTCTGAGTAATTATAAAATTATTTTATAAAGCCGGCAATCGTCCAACTTCAACTGTTTTTGCGTTTTTACAACCCGAAACTCTTTCGAAAACTCCTTTCTAGCCTAATATGGTAATTCCGGACATTTTCCCTGTTTTAACTTTTTCAATCTAGATTATGGTTTGACCCGTACGAGTCCCGGCGTAAAATTTTCGATACGATAATCATTTCGGTAGATCAATAAAACTCGTATTCTCGAGAGACAAGATATTTTTACATTATTTTCTCATAGGGTGTTTTATGAGAAGATTGGTTTTGATAATTATCCAAATCTGATATTAAATTGTATGGTTTTTATAGTTATTTAGCGGCTAAGTAATCTATTTTTGGATCCGATATATAAGTGTAAATTCAGTATTAAATTCCAGAATATTTCAAAAATCGTGAAACTTATATTTTATTAGTATTTGAATATTTCGAGAATTTTAAAATTATTTCAAAAAAAATTCGGGTTATATTTACCCGCACTTTTATTCGTTAAATTATAAAATACGGATATGACGCGCGTTTTATAAATGTTTTAAAAATTATGAAGATTTTATTTAATTAGTTTTAAAATATTCCGAGAATTTTAGAAATATTTCGGTTTCATAAAAATTATCGGACCGGGCCCCTTTCGGGACGTAAAACCCCACAAAAAAATCAGATTTTTATTTTTATAAAATCGTTGGACTTCCAAATATTTTATATTGTTGCATTTTTGAAATATTCATAATTTTGGGAAATTTTGATCCAATTTTATAATTATTTGATTAAATATTATTCCCCGCTATTTATTAATTTTGGGCTAATTTTAATTATGTCGTATTAATTTTTAGTTAAAAAAAAGAAAAAGAAAAACGTGTAACCTACCGAGCCCCCACCCCTGCCACGCACACCCCCCACCCCCTGTACCCGAGTATACACCCCCTCCCCATTTCCTTTACCAAAAAAACAAAACTCCCTCTCTCTTCTCTCTGTCTCTCTGTCCCTCCCTGTTTATATACTTTTCAATTTTCAAAAATTCATATCTCTCAAACCGTACATCCAAATTTCAATTGGTATATATATAAACGATCAGCGCTTCGATACCTACGTATAGGTATATATATTGCAAGGTTTTGAGAAGAAAATTTGCGGAGCATATTTTCCGTCTTAATTTATTTTTGGGGCGTCGAAAAAGAGTTTGGAGGTGGTGATTACTCCACATGACATCTCACCGTGCATATGTCTATGGCTATTAGTTTTGAATTTTTCTGGAGATATTTTCCGGACATCAGATATTCTCTTCGGGGTGATCAAAATTTATTTTGGGTAACGATTCCGAAATTCCGCCTTCGTACTTGTGTATATTATAGCATGTTAGTGTTTATATATTTATTTCATAATTTTTAGAAATTGTTGGAGAAGTCACTTTTGGTCCGAGTTTTGGTTCAGGTGGCCGTGTTATTTTTCATTTCTGGAGTGTTTATACGCGTAAATATAAATTATTGTGTTGAGTGTTGTTGGTTGTGTCGATATGATATCGACTGGCAGTCCGAGAAATAGAGGAGGTGCTGTCCGATTTCCAAGAAAATATTATTTTTAGTTCTGAAGATTATTATTTTTATTATTATTCGAAAATAAATTCAAATTATTTAGTTAATGAATTTTAATTGATTATTTAATGCGAGTTAATTATTTCTTTAGATTTAAAAATTCCGAAAAATAGTTTCGAGTTTTAAAATATTATTTTAAATTATTTTCAAGGCTCGATAAATATTATTAAATAATTTATTCTTATTTTATTCGTATTAAATAAACTGTTCATCCGTTTATTACGGAACGAACGCGTATAGACTCAGAAAAATATTTTGCTTTCTTTAAAATTACTTTCTAGACCTAAATTCTTTTATTTCGGGGACTCGATTATTTTTGCAAATCATTCTGAGTCGTTTATTGATCAATAAATCATATTTTGACCCGTTTTAAATTCTTAAAGTATCGAGTCAAGTCTTCTAACGAATCGAGTCATGTGTGGTATGAATTATTTGATACGTGGCTTATGTGTTTATATGTTATGTGAATTGCGTGTGTATATGAGTCAAGAGTCTTGTGCTTGACTGTTTCCTTTATATGTGGGCTATCGTATGGGTAGACGATAGGGTTTTAATGCGCAGTTCGTCAAGCAATTATTGGTTAGACGATTAAAGTTATATCTTTTAATTATAGATGCGAGTCTTTCAAGACGATCAGGATCAGATGAAATGGATGAAGCCTAGAGTTGAATAGTATGGAATATTAGAGTGCAGGACTGTATGAGCAGCAGGCCAAAGGATTAGTAGAATAAAGACGGTGATGCTTTGAGACAAAAAGTCAGATTAATTGCGTTTCTACGAGTGTGACTAACTGCTAAAAACCCAAAGGCAAGTATCCATATCATCACTTATTGTTCAAGTGATATTTATTTTAAATCTTCTTATACAAGTATTGTTTTCCATATTCTCAGTTTTGAATAGATAAATGTTTTACATATCGCTGAATTAAATAATTCTATTTATGCAAATACTCATCTGCTATTCTATGTTCAGATTAGTTAAGTGATTTTACTTATCAAATTACTGGATTTATAAATGTGTTGGAATTTGAGAAAGATGATTTGGTTGCGAATATTCCTACCCAAGTAAATAGGGGAAATAAAATTATTTTGGGTGTCGATTATTATGACCCCTTCTCAATAAATGGTTTTAAGATTGGATCATAATTGCGTAACCGGGACGGACGGTCCAGCGGAGGGCTATTTCTATGTGTCATATGAAATATTATGACACAATTTTTGCCACATGCAGGTATATTGCCTTTTTATTTGAGTACTCGTGTTTTTGGGGACATGTTTCTACGAATCATGAACCAGTGCTATCACACGGGCTGATCAACAAGTGATAGTACGTCCGTCGAAGAATGATCCCAATCTAAATTATCATATCATTTTTGATATTCATAGAATAAATGATTCATCAACTGTTTCTGTTTTGGAATAATGGTGAAATGCAGTTTTGATTCAAATTCTGATTTATGCTGATACTTACGTTGTTATTAAATATCAAAGGTGGTATTAGTATAGATGATTGATGTTGACTTCAGTATGGGATGTTGTGAGCATCAAAGTTCGTATTGATATCTAATTTGATATGACAACAAAATAAGTATTAATATCAAGAGTCGGTTTTGAATAAGGTTTATGATTCAGTCCATAATCATTGTTTCATGTTATTATTATTTAGGATATTTCCGTAAACACAGTTTTACAAGTTTTATTCTCGTCAAGATTCAAAGTATTGCTGAAGCATTTCGCTCGAAAATATCAAAAAGAGTTTTGAAAACAGTGAGAAACAATTATCCGATTCTTTAACAAATTTTATGATTCAACAATTATGATTTTAAATGTTCTGCTCTACTGCGGATGTCGGTTTTTATATCAAAAGACCTTATATATGCTATAATGAACTTGCTGAGCATTTCTTTCAGTCATACTTGCTTGTTTTCAAATTTAACCTCCAGTGAAGATTAACTTGCGCTGTTTAGCCGTGTAATTCGAGGAAGCAAAGAAGAAGGTTTTGGAAGGTGGTTGGTCCAGGGTTTGCGGACTAGTGTAAGTTTTATTGTGTAAAGTTGTTTATATTATATTATATTATAATTGTGTTATTTTAATGTTGGACCTAGTATACTTCTTTTCGAAGTTATACTAGCGGGTTAAGTTTTGAGATTGAGAATTGTTGCAAAGAGTTTTAAAACAAAGTGAAAAAATTATTTATGGAATTTGGAATTTTTGTTTCTAGAACTGTAACCTTAAAAGATCTTGGATTAATTAGGGTCATAGATGTTAAATATCATCCGCTAGCATTTATTTATTGATTTAACAGGTTAGTTTGGATTGAGGTTTTATAGTGACGACCAAATCCTCTGGCCCCGTATTTGGGGGCGTTACATCATTGGAGATGAAGGAGTTAAAGTAGATCTGGCAAAGATTGAGACGATTATGAGTTGGGAGAGGCCAAAGACACCTACGGAAGTGCGAAGTTTTCTAGGATTGGCAGGATATTATAAAAGTTTTGTCAAGGATTTTTCAAAAATCGCCACGCCATTGACTAAGTTGACCAGGAAGAATCAGAAGTTTGAATGGAATGCAGAATGTTAGGATAGCTTTCAAGAGTTGAAGCAGAGGTTGGTAACAGCTCCGATGTTAGTACTAAATATTCCAGAGTGGAAATGGGAAAATATTGTTATGGACTTTATAGTGGGACTACCGCGAACGAAATCCGGACATGACGCTATATGGGTTATAGTTGATCGCCTTACGAAGTCGGCGCATTTTCTTCCAATTAATGAGAAGTCGTCATTGGACATATTGGTTCATCTGTATGTGCGTGAAATCGTACTAAGACATGGAGTACCTGTATCGATAGTTTTTCAGACAGAGACCCCTGATTTAACTCGAGATTCTGGAAGCAATTTCAAGAGAGTCTAGGTACAAAGTTGAATATGAGTACGGCGTATCACTCGTAGACTGATGGTCAGAGCGAAAGGACAATTCAAACAATCGAAGACATGTTGCGCAGTTGTGCAATCGATTTTGCAGGAAGTTGGGACGACCACTTGCCATTAGTATAATTCTCCTATAACAACAACTATCACTCCAGTATTGGCATGCCACCATACGAAGCTTTATACGGACAAAAATGTAGATCATCGACAAGTTGAGATGAAGTAGGAGAAGGAAAGATTCTAGGCTCAGAATTGGTACAACAGCTGCATGAGACAGTTAAATTAATTTAGAAAAGGTTGCTTGCTGCTCAAGATAGACAGAGAAAGTATGTGGATCCAGCGCGTAAGGATGTTAGATTCCAAGTAGGCGAAACCGTTTTGCTGAAGGTGTCATCAAGGAAAGAGTTGTCTAGATTTGGCAAGAAAGGGAAGTTAGCACCAAGATATATAGGTCCTTTTGAAATTTTGAGTCAAGTGGGGAAGGTGGCTTACGAGTTAGCCTTACCACCTCAGTATCAACATGTGCATAATGGTTCCATGTGTCATTGCTTAAGAAGTACAATCCTGATGCCAACCATGTGATAGAATATGAACCTGTAGAAATTCAGGAAGACCTATCATTTATGGAGCAACCTGTCAAATTACTCGACTGGCAAGTAAAGAGTCTTAGGAATAAGTTAGTAAAGTTAGTGAAAGTAATTTGGAGGAACCCCAAGGTCAAAGAATCAACCTAGGACTTAGAGTTTGATATGCGTTCCCGGTATCCTCATCTGTTCTCTTAGATTCTGGGGACAGAATCCTTTAAGGGTGAGAGGATGTTACGACCGGCATTTTGTGTAATATTATTTATGAACTTTGTATAATATTAGAGCCAATTATAAATATACTTAATGATTGTACATTTGTGTGAATGGAATTTGCTGCGTTAAAGTTGCTTTATGTAGATTATAAATTTTTCAAAGCAAGAGTTTTATTATTTGCCTTTATTTTTGATTTATAAGGAATATTCCATACCTTGGAAAATTTTCTTTTTTAAAATAATTTCATTCACAAATTTCAAAAGTGATCTCATAAAATTTTTAAAAATCCAAGTTATTTTATGGTACAACTTTTATAATTTTTGAAATATTAATTTTATTTATAAGAAATTATTCTTTACAACTAATTGTTTATTTAATTTGTATTTTACTCTTTTGCCCATGCATGCAAATCACTTCTAATACAACTCAAGGGCATTAGAGTCAATAAACACCCCACTAACCACTCCTACCAAGGCCATTTTACTAGAATACCCTTGCATGCAAGTTTGTTTTCCAGAAGAGAAGGGAGGGAAGGGTAAAAACACACTCCAATCACAAGTTGTATATGAGTAATTCCATGATCATACTCAAACTCACACTCAACCAAACTCACTCTACTCCAACTCACTTCTCTCTTTTTCTTTTCCTCCCCCCACCCTCTCCTCCTTGCTCTCGGCCGAAACCCCCATCCCCACTCCCTTCCATTTTTTTTATCCTATTTCTCATCTTCCCTAGTGTAATTCCCCTACTTATATTTATTTTATATACTTCCCAAGAATTTTGTGATTAGGAGATGAAGTTTCATGGTTTCATGTGTAGCTTTTGTGTGATCTCCAAAGAGAAACTCTTGATTCTTATGAATTTAAGAGCTCTCTATGAGATACATTTTATATATGTTTTAACCTAGTGTTTTATGGAGAAACCATGCCTTAAAAACCTTTGCATGCTACTTAAATTTCACTATATAATCATTTTTATCCATGCATGCTAGTTTTAAGATGTTAATATGATGATCAACCATGTTGTGTATGCTACTCTTATCGAAATCATGTTTTCATGTTTAAAAGTCTATAAATTTGAATAATTTGTGCTTGAAATAGATTGTTTCCATGATATATTGCTTAATAATAGTTAAGAGAAGATATATTTCATGATTTTTAAGGTTGGGTAATAGGTTCAAGTCGAATTTACAAGAATTTAAACTCCATGTTTAGCCGAAACCTTGTTAAGTATTTTTCCATGAGTTGTATGTTGTATTTTTATTTGCATGTAGGTGTTCTAGGGAATGGATGATATCCACTCCTGTTGAGGCACTATTTTACGATGTTGATGCACTAGGTTTGATTTGGTAAAGGTTGGATGCTTGGTTAATAAGTGGGAGTTAAGGTGGAAAGGGTTTGGTTAGTGTTTGCATTTTTCCAGAATTTTTGCACTAGTTTGTGGGGAAGTTTTGATTGGGAATTTGTTGTGCACTTTGAGGCCCAAGCCACCAGAAGCTAGAACTAAGAGTATAAAATAGGTTTTAGGTGTTTGTTGGAGGTTTGTAAGACGTTTGGTTAGGCGCACGAGTGGAAACACAAAATATGTCCAGCAGGGGACAGTTTTGTTGCAACTTAGAAATGGGAAGTTTTGACCATGTCATAGGTAGGCCCTCATTAGATCCTGTTGGGCCATAGTTAGAGGGAATGTCAGAGGAGTTTTTCTAGCCATAGTTCATAGGATTTGAGTTATAATAATGTGTCACAAGTTAGTTCAAGTCAGGACCTTTTCTGCCCAGAAAAATAGGGGAACCATGGACTTTAAGCTTAGGCCTCGGGAGGCCCAAGCTAGGCCCTTGAGCCACATCAAGTTTGGGAGTTGCCTTATGACGAGAAGAGTCTAGTGTAGAAGTTTTGGAGGTAAAATGGAAGTGTAAGAGGGTCTAATGCACCCAAGAAACCATAGATGTCATTCTGAAATTTACCATAATAAGCACCTTCACTTACCACATAGTTTTAGAGCACTTATGAGTGAGGCCTAGGTTGACCACTATAGTTGCAAGATAGCATAAATCCAGTAGAGTGAAAGGCCCAAGTTAGGGTCAATAGGAATTGGATGGTTTAGTAAAGGCACATCGAGTTAGGAGGCCAAAATTTGGGGATTTTGTCTGGTTTAGCGATCAAGTGACTTAAGTTGTGGAGCACATCATCCAAGCCTAGTGTTGCAATATGTTGTGTGTGATATTATTTGGTACTTAAATATGGTATGTGAGCATATGTGGCTATGTGTACTATTATGTTTATAAGGTGATTATAAATTGCGTGTATATAGGCCTAAGTGCCATTGTGTTAAATTTCGGGTTGTAAATAGGTTGAGTTGGTGAGAATATATTATAATGAGGTTATTATTAATAGTGTAGGATCTTGAGACGAGGGTAAACTTGCCATAAAGGTCGAGTAAAGCTTCCAGTTTCTCCTACTTGCCAGTCCAGTCCAGCCTTTCTCAAGGCAAGTGATTCAACCTGCTTTTAGTTTACACTGCAAATGTGTGATAACTAGTTCCTATATATGATGCGAGTATTCTGATTTATCTTTGTTATACATGTACCAAGTGGTTCTCAAACCTAACTTCGTATTATATAGAAATGCCATGAACCCTCAAATGTCTATTGCAAGTAATTTAGCCTCATTTGAAGATTGTTATGAAAGTAGATTAAATGTCATATTATGTTAGCATACCAAAGTAATTGTGATGTTGAACCATGTGTAAGTTATACTTAGTCACCTCAGCTTGAAGCCTAAAAGCCAGTCATTCCTTAAAAAATTTTAATGATTGTTGATAACCCTATCCTTACCCTAAAGCTCGATACCCTGTTATACCTTGAGTTGATGATCACTTCCTTTGTATTTTAACACCTATATCAGACCTGGAACCTGTAATGCTTATCTTCTTGATATTTTAATACATATACCTTATATGAAACTATTGCCTTAAGCCTAGTAAAAGGCATATGTCATAGCCTATTTATTTATTCGAGGATTTAACTCAACTCAAATAAGAATGTAACAAGTAAATAGTGGATCTACCGTCAAAGAGATCTCACAAAGTAAAATCTGTCAAAGGATTCAGAAACAATGTTCATCTACAGACTCGAGGAATTACTTCACTGGAAGAAGTTCAAGAAATTGATCAAGCCTCAGTGATATAAATCAAGATTGTGGATTTAATCAAGTGACTGAGATCTTGTCATGGTATCAGATAATTACAGGGATTTAATCTGAAGAAAATCAAGTTATCAAAGTCAAGATATGAAGAAACGTCACGAAAGTTAGTCACTCATGAACCAGACAGTACATCAATTGTCAACATTGAAGTGGTGGAATTGATTCATAATTGACAGTGATTTTCAGAAGATTTTTAGAAGAATGGTTAATGTTCAAGAGTAGTATTAATTCTCTATTAATTAATTAAGTCATATAATTTAATTAAGAAAATAAATTAAATCTGCAAAGATTAATTTATTGATTAATTAAATTAATTGATTAATTAATTCTGAATTAATATTAAGAATATTTTGAATTATAATTGAATTGAAATCAGTTTTAATTCAGTAAGACAATTGAGATTGAACTGGCATGACAATCTGGATTGTCATACCGATTGCGATGCCAAACCATTCCTGATTGTCTCACCTAAAGTTCTACTGGGAGGAGATAGTCTTGCCAGTTCAAATTGATAGTCTTGCTAGTTCAGGAGATAGTCATACCAATTGTCTTCCTAGTACAAATGATTGTCATGCCAATTGTCTTCCTAGTATAAATGATTGTCATGCTGATTGTCATGCCAGTTCAATGAAATTATGTTGATCAAATTATTTAAAAGACAGAAGCAGCAGATATTCAAGACTAACAACAGAACAACATCAACCAATTCAAGAACACAGCAGCCGCAAAAAAACATTTCATCTCTCTTCTGAATTCAAGATCATTCATTTCTAGTTTTAAAGTTAAATCCAAACAACTAGAATTCATTCTCTTGTTCTTGTGTAACTATCTATTGGATCAAAATTCCTAGAACTTAATCTCAAATTGCTTCTAGCATTTGATTCTTTTTATTGCGAAAATAGAAAAAGTTCATGTCGAATTTATTCTAGATTTGTGATAATTAATTTGAGATTAAACCCTTGTAATCAATACCTTTGTTGTAACACCTTTCAAGTTTAATAATATTTCTATTTAACTTGAATTTTGTTTCAATTTTTATTCCGCACTAAATTCGATTAAACGGTATAGTTTGTATTCAACCCCCCCCCCCTTCTACAAATACATTGGGACCTAACAATTGGTATCAGAGCCTTCTGATTAACGAACAAATCAAGATCCTAGGCTTTTGTGATTTTTCAACTCCTTGAATTTTTATTTATTCAAAAATTCATAACGACTTCACAAAAAGTTGGAACCGTTAAAATTCCACTATTTGATAAAGAAAATTATATTATGTGGAAGAAGAAGATGCTCTTATTTTTACAAGTTGCAAATCCCAAATATCTGAACTTGCTAAAGAAGGGTCCAAAAATTCCGATGGTTATTGAACCAGAGGTGATAGAAGATGATGTTGTAATTACCAAAGCTAGAACCTATGCAAAAGAGCCTGAGGATTTTACTCCTGCTGAAATGGAAGAAGCCTCCTTGGATGCCAGCCTTCAATTAATTTTAGTTGATTCCCTTGATCCCTTGATGAACAGACATGTGATGAACTGTAAAAATTCTAAACACATCTGGGAAACTATTGAGGTGATTAATGAAGGCACAGAGGAAGTTAAGGAGAATAAGTTAGAGATCCTAACCTCTGAGTACGAACATTTTAAATCCAATCCAGGAGAAGGAATTACTGAAGTGTTTGAGAGGTACAATGCATTAATCAACAACCTGAACATAAATGGTAAATATTACTCATTCAGGGAGATCAACAAAAAGTTCCTTTTAACACTGCCAACTCATCTTGAACATAGAATCACTACCATAAGAGAAGAGAGAGATCTGAGTGAGATTTTTTTGGAGAGGCTCTATGGTGTGTTAAAAACCTATGAGTTGGAGCAGATTCAGCAGAAGGAAGTCTACGGGAAAGGTAGAGTGGTCAGCACGTCTACTGCTCTAGTAGCTGAAGGTCAACAACAACAACAACAATCTCAACAGTCAGAGAGAATGGTACAGTCTTCCAAGGCTGAGGAAAATGTGATAGTAGCAGAATATGATCCTCCTACTACAAATCAATCAGGTGATGATTTTTACTCCTTGGAAGAGCTGGAGCAATTGGAAGATGAGTCAATGGCCCAGATTGTAAAGAGATTCTCCAATGTCAGATTCAAGAGAAATCCCAAGTTCAAGTACAAGTCCAACTACAACAAATTCCAGAAAGGTGGATCTTCATCCTCTAACACCAGCAGTGGTGGATACAAAACAGGGATGGTTGATCGTAGCACCATTAGATGCTATAACTGTAATGAGTTGGGACACTTTGCCACAGAATGTAGGAAGCCAAAGCAAGTAAGGAAGAACTCTTATGATTCAAATTAGAAGAGTAACTCTGAAAGGGCTTATCTGGCAAAGGGAAGAAGCTGGGATGATACTGATAGTGAAGATGAAGAAGATGGGAATCTTTCTCTTATGGCTATTGATGGAAATACTTCATCGTCAAGAAAAGAGGTAAAATTTACTGATGCTGAATTAGTTTATCATCTAGGAGGTTCCTTAGATTGTGCTCGTCGTGATAATGAACTGTTAAATCAGCAGATCAAAGACCTTGAGAAAGAGGTCAATGAATTAAGACTTGTGCACATTAATCAAGACAAATTAAAAGAACAAGTATCTTTTCTAGAGAATAGAGTTAACTGTTATAGACAACTCGAAACTATTCTCAAAGACAAGATCACCGGTCTTGAGACTAAGGTTAAAGCTTACTTTAATTCTTGTTCGAAGGCTAAAGAGTTCTACAGTAAGCAAGCTGTTAATCAAACATCTGGAATAGGTTTTGATTACAATGCTGCTATTGGAGAATTAGTCATAAACTCCCCTCCTCATGTCTGTGCTAAAGGTAGGGAAGTACCATATGTGCTTAAGGGTGTTGATAAACCCCTCTATAAAGGATCAATTGTTGAACCATTTGATGAAACCTCCCTTATTATTCAAGAAGAAATACGTGCTGAAGATCTTGCTAATGAGAAGGTTGTTTCCAAGTCAAGTGTGTCGAAAGTTCCAGTCAAAGTTGTGAAAGCAACTGAGACTAACTCAGACACACATGAGTTGGATAACAAAAATGTCATGTCTGCCATGCATAATTTGTCTGTTGTTAATCCCTCTCAAAAAGTATGTGGTGTTCCTAATTGTATGTCTTGTGCTTTTAATTTCATGTATGCTTATTTTAATGGTAAGCATGTTTCTAGTGATAAGACTACTCCTCGTCAGCATGTGAATAATAGGAAGCATGATAGGTCTAAGACTGCTAGTCCTTCCAAGGCTAGAAAGGAGACATTTGTGCCTAAGCCTAAACAGAAATTTGCTAAGGCTGTTTACAAGGTCAAATGTCCAGTCATTAAGAAAGTTGAGAACATTAAAGTTAAGAATGTTGTTTTGCCTGACAAAGGTCAATTCTACAAGTATGTCGGGCCCAACCAAGTTTGGGTTCCGAAGAAGGTTTAATCCATTTGTTGTGCAGGGCAGTAAACAGGTGGAACCGGTAGTGTGGATTCTTGACAGTGGATTCTCAAGACATATGACCGGAGATAGAGCCCTTCTATCAAATGTGGTTGAGAATGCTGGCCCAGTGGTTACCTTTGGAGATAACAGCAAAGGTTTAACTGAGGGATATGGCTGTTTGCAAGCTGGAAATGTTATCATTGTAAATGTGTATATTGTGCTAGGTTATTATCAGGAAGTTGTATCTATCATATAGCACCAGTAACGAGACTTGAGGATATTACGACATATCAGGCACCAGATGCACATTACACTTGGAATTGGACTCTAGTAGATGTGTACAAGTGTACTCCTGGTTGGTGAGTCAAAAGAGGAAGTCAATGCACCAAAATTCATGGACTTTGCAGTTGCAGATCTATTGGACTATGCAATCTCTTCTTCACAATCTCACTTCAGGTTGGTATGAACTAGTGTACTACTCAAGAAATCGTCAAGAACATGGTATGGCACTCTAACTGAAGTTACAGTTTAATATGAACTAGTAGAGTCGTCATATTAATAACTCTCTTATCACTAGGCACAAACATATTGTTTTATATGTGAAGTGATATAATGATAATGTTATAGTACATCATTTCTCTCAAAAGAATAAAATGTATAATTTTCATTCCTTATAGATCTTAAGTACATTTTATCTCTATATTGCCATATGTTCTGTGATAGAGGTTCAGTCTCCAACGTCTTTCTTTCATTGACAGTCATAAGGTTGAAAACCCACAACTTCTATCCCGGACTGTAAAGACAAACACAAAAACATAACCAACCAACACTCTCTTACCACTAAAATGAAGTATGAGTGAGCGTGAGGGAGATAGTGCCTTAATGCACCACATAAGGAAGGTTCTGAAGTCAACCCAGCAGCTCTGTCTCCTACATAGATGAGTAGTATTTAAACTGAGACAACTGCTAGCCCCCATACATCTTCTCAAAAAGATTTAATGGCTGAAAAGGTACAAAAACAGTTACTAAATTCATTCTCTCAACAGGGTGCGTCTATTGAAATTTGCCTATCAGCTAGGGTATCCTTTGTAGTGTCACCACCTCAAACATAAACAATTCCTGATGCACAAGGAAAGGTTACACACACAAAGGATGAGTTGACGGAAATAAGAGTTTCGACAATTTTAAGGTCAGATTCGATTGTTCAAGGTTCTTTAATGGACCAATTGCTTTTACAGGTATTAGGAGAGGCAACTGATCCAAGAGCCATATGTCAGTGGTCAGTGTCTACCATCCCAGGCTTAAATCCCCTGGATGTATATGCGGATAGTGGATCTGACATAGGCGCAGATCGGCAACTTGTTGACAATGATTTGGATATTACCTGATGAGTCACAAGAAAATGTCTTCACAGACATTAGAAGGGAACTTTGATCTTTATGCTAAATTTGTTGGATCATTGTTTACCTTCCCAGAATTCAAGTCTGGAACCCTAAAAGGGAAACTAGCAACTTGTAGATTATGACTCAGATTCATCTGACGAGTCTAACGAGGATAGGGATTTGCGAACTCCCATTGCACCACCTGTGACCTCCTTAAGGATGGCTAAGGTGATTTTCCTTGCAGGTACAGCTGAATGTTGGAGCTATGAGAGGAGTGATACACTTGTGAGAATGAGTGTAAACACGAGTGGAGAGAAGAGTGAAACATATTTGAGGTACACTAAAAAGAATCACACACTCACAGTGAGGAAGAAAGAGAAACTACTTGTTATTTCTTTTCCAACCAAGTGAAATATGAGAACTCCTTCAGACAACGGCATACATTCCTTCTCTAAGGGGGAGATAAAAGCTTAAGTAATAGTTTGGAGGATTCCTCAACTAAGGGGGAGAAATAGCAGGGAGGAAGAAAAAGATCCTACATAGGTACACTACACCACACCATTGTTGTTTGTAACTATGGATCCTATTGTACGGGAGAGGTGGTAAACACAAGGTGATTTCCTAGTAAGGGAAGAAGCTGTTTTCCAAAAGGGGAGTACCATTGGTTTTTATCTGCGGATCCTATTGTACAGGAGATGTGGTAAACGAAGGTGATCTTCTTTAAGCAGTTGATTCTCATAGGGGGAGAAGCAAGAGAGATATGTGCTTCTCAACAGGAAATGTGGTTGTACAAAAGAAGATTAAACTACTTGAAGTTATGTTCAGGCTAGAGGAACATCTATTTGGAATCTGGAAAATGTTAAATATTATACATAACTTTTCTGCTATTTACTTTGCATTTCTGTTTATATCTTTTTCTTATTTGTTAGTTGAGTTATCCTCTAGGTACTTGTTGTTATTGTCTAAAAAACAAATAGGGGGAGATTGAAAGGCATATGTCATAGCCTATTTGTTTATTCGAGGATTTAACTCAACTCAAATAAGAATGTAACAAGTAAATAATGGATCTACCGTGAAAGAGATCTCACAAAGTAACATATGTCAAAGGATTCAGAAATAATGTTCATCTACAGACTTGAGGAATTATTTCACTGGAAGAAGTTCAAGAAATTGATCAAGCTTCAGTGATATAAATCAAGATGGTGGATTTAATCAAGTGACAGAGATCTTGTCTGGGTATCAGATAATTACAGGGATTTAATCTAAAGAAAATCAAGTTATCAAAGTGAGGACATGAAGAAACGTCATGAAAGTTAGTCACTCATGAACCAGACAGTACATCGAGTGTCAACATTGAAGTGGTGGAATTGATTCATAATTGACAGTGATTTTCAGAAGATTTTCAGAAGAATGGTTCTTGTTCAAGAGTAGTATTAACTCTCTATTAATTAATTAAGTCATATAATTTAATTAAGAAAATAAATTAGATCTGCAAAGATTAAATTATTGATTAATTGAATTAATTGATTAATTAATTCTGAATTAATATTAAGAATTTTCTGAATTATAATTGAATTAAAATCAGTTTTAATTCAGTAAGACAATTGAGATTGAACTGGCATGACAATCTGGATTGTCATACCGATTGTCATGCCAAGCCATTCCTGATTGTCTCACTGAAAGTTCTACTAGGAGGAGATAGTCTTGCCAGTTCAAATTGATAGTCTTGCTAGTTCAGGAGATAGTCATACTGATTGTTTTCCTAGAACAAATGATTGTCATACCGATTGTCTTCCTAGTACAAATGATTGTCATGCCGATTGTCATACCAGTTCAATGAAGTTCTGTTGATCAAATCATTTAAAAGACAGAAGCAGCAGACATTCAAGACTAACAACAGAACAACATCAACCAATTCAAGAACACAGTAGCCGCAGAAAAACATTTCATCTCTCTGCTGAATTCAAGATCATTCATTTCTAGTTTTTAAGTTAAATCTAAACAACTAGAAATCATTCTCTTGTTCTTGTGTAACTATCTAGCGGATCAAAATCCCTAGAACTTAATCTCAAATTGCTTCTAGCATTTGATTATTTTTTCTTGCGAAAATAGAAAAAGTTCATGTCGAATTTATTCTAGATTTGTGATAATTAATTTGAGATTAAACCCTTGTAATCGATACCGTTGTTGTAACACCTTTCAATTTTAATAATATTTTTATTTAACTTGAATTTTGTTTCAATTTTTATTCCGCACTAAATTCGATTAAACAGTATAGTTTGTATTCAACCCCCCCTTCTACAAACACATTGGGACCTAACACCTAGTCTGGCATTACTCTTTCATATTATCCACTAAACTTACTAAATCTCCTTGTCAAAATCCTTGTAAATAGAAACCGTTCAATTACCCTGATAGAGTAAAGTCTAGTGAATCATGACCCTAGTGGACATATTTCCAGTGTTTCAAACTTGATCTATAATTTCTTGATAAAGATGTTTACTATTTAAGAAATTAATTGTCAATCGGCATCAATTTTTGAAATGATTAAAAATTTGGATATTCAGTCCCAAAGGAGGATAAATGTTTTCTTTAAATAGTGGATCTGGACTGAGACACGAGTCCTTTCCACACTTAATTTGTAGGCTTAAAAGTTGCCTAGGATCCCATTAATGTTTCAGAACCCAGTGAGGTTCGGGATTACTTCGCGGCTGATCACCGGCTGTAATCTGTAGCGTCAGAAAATGGTTTTTGATTAAGAAATGATTTTGGAAATATTTTGATACAAACAAATGATGCCATCACCCAAAAGTTCATTTCTTATTATTATTAGCACCATCTTCACATCGTCATTCTCATATAACTCGATTTATGTTTTGTATCGTATTGTTAGCACTTGTTGAGCATTTGGTTCACTACTTGCTTTCACCCTGATATTACAGCTAGCAGCTATGGCTAGATTCAAGCAGATAACACGTAAGACTTGTGATGCTGACGCGTATGTTCGAGCTCAGGTAGAATAAGAGATAGTTTTGTGTGAGGACTCGATATTAAAACCAGTTGTAATGGTTAATAGTGTTGGGCTGTTCCAAACCCTAAACTGTAAGATCTTGGATTCGTTCGTATTTACTTTCTTTAATTATTGTAATAGTTTTTATATTATGTATTGTTAAGTTGGGGGTGTGACAAGGATCATGACTAAAATACTGGAAGATATTCTTTAGAGTTGGACAGCTAAAAGACTTGTAAAAGATAATATCTGATTGATATATTTTGGGAGACAGAATTATATTCCATATCAATTACAAGATATCTTGTAACTGTGTACTATATAAACACAGCTTAGGGTTTACACTATATATGTTATCATTCACGAGAAAGATTAAACATTGTAACCTAGCAGCTCTTAGTGATATTGTTCTTCACTGAGAGAGAACAACTGTTCTATTGTAACAGAGTTTATTATATTGAATATACTTGATTACTGTTACATACTTGTGTTCGAAATCGATTTGATTGTATAAACACTATATTCAACCCCCTTCTATAGTGTTGTGTTACCTAACAAAGTCACAGATTAAGTATTATAGAGTAGTCATTCGAGAACTCCAAATGACTTATCGAAAAGTCAGGAAAGCTACTAGAGAACTCATAGATATCGACAAGCCAAATTGAAGACATGAAGATTGGAGATACCGACAAGTCATTTCTTCACTAGAGAACTCTAGAGATATCGTCAAGTCAAAAATCACTAAAGATCTCTGAGATATCTACAAGTCAAAATATCACTAGAGATCTTAGAGATATCGACAAGTCAAATATCACTAGAGATATTTGAGATATATACAAGTCAAAATATCACTAGAGATCTCAGAGATATCGACAAGTCAAGTGAAGACATGAAGTTGAGAGATCTCGACAAGCTAAAGTCTCTTATAGAGAACTCAGAGACCTCTACAAGTCAAAAAAACTATAGAGTGATTAGAGATCTCGATAAGCCAATATACTTATCGTGATATCAAGATCTCTATATGCCTAACTGGAGATCTCGAGGTAAAATCTCAAAGTACAAATTCCAGATCAGTTCAATATTCAAGATTATCAAGCAACAAACAATCTAATCAGTTGGATTGACAAGTCTACAAAAGCAGCGCGAAGAATACAAGATGAAGGGCCAAGATTAACTAGCAGAGCATAGTCACAGGCATGCAAGATTAGCAAAGATACACTAAGCCAGAAATAGAAATATTTGATTATCCAAAAATAGGGTTTAGTACATGTTGTTGCATGCTGTGTGATAACCAGTGCTTACTGTTCTATAAAGTAAACACTGGGTGCTTTGTTAGATGTAACAATTTAGATCAGAAAAATCTTGTATTCTGTCAAGGAAGAAGCTAAGCTCTTTATTAGCAAAGAGCCTAGAAATTTTGTAGCAAGACATTCTTAATGTTAATATAAAATTAGGTGAGTTTTGAACATCTGTGTTCTTTACTATTAACTGCTTAATTTTAATATAAACACATTTCACTACAAGATTCAATTTACTTTGTTCACCACCATTTATAAATCAAGAAAAGCATAAAAACACTGAAACACGTTCAACCCCCCTGTGTGTTATTCAGTACCTAAAAGTTGTTTATTACTCTTGCAGTCAACAGATTTTACTAATTATAACGACTCGTGTATTTTTATATTATTTAAATATGTAATTATTGAATTATTAAATGAATAATATATGTTTATAGCTTCTGTCAGCTATGGGATTATTTTATTTTTATCTATGTAGGTGATTATGGTGTACAGGATTATTCGTGTAATTAATTATTAAGTACACTGAATTGTTTTCGCTTTTAAAAGTAGATTTAATACAAGTTTATTTATGTAAATATGTGGAGTGTCTTTAAAATTGTTTTTATGGTTTTATAATTACAATAATTATTTTTAGGATTTTATAAAATTTAGAAATCAACATTTCATCAATTATTTAACCCCGTATGATTTTCTGATTTTATTTATTTGTAAAATCTGTATTTAATTCCAGAATTCTTCAAAAATGATGAAACTCACATTTATTTAAGTTTGTATTATTTTGAGAATTTTAAAATTATTTTGGGAATTTTAGGATTAATTTCACCCGCGCGTCGATTCGTTTAATTGATAAAAGCGGGTATAAAGTGCGTTACGGAAATTGTTTTAAAATTACGAAATTTATGATTTTATAAACTTCAGGGTATTCATAATATTTTAAGAGTTTATTTGGAATTATCGGGATTATTTTTATTCACAAAAATTATATCGTTAAATGCAAATTTTGGGTCAATCAAGCCTGCAATTGAGAATTCAGGACACGTGTTGAACTTTTAAACTCTTACAGTGCCACGTGTTGGCTGTGGATTGGTTAAAAAAATAACAAGAAAGAAGAGATAAACTAAGCTGTGTTTATCTCCCTCTCCTCTCCAACCTCTAGACTCTCATCTCTCTGGAAGTTTCTCTCTCTCTCAATCTCTTACAGTCCCTCCCTCACGTCTCTCTTCTCTTCTTCTCTCTTACTTCCCTCCTTCTCTCTGTTTTTTTCCTTTTTCCGGCAGTCGCTGTGTTTCCTGTTCCGGTGAGTCGTGTCGCCGTCCATTCTTCTGGTTTGATGTTGTGAGTTTATTCTGCTTACATGTATGTATATGTTGTATGTATATATATATGTGTGTGATCAGTTTGTTTTTAGCCACCTCAGTTCACTGCCCCTTTTTGCTTTTCCGGCAAAAAGATGTGGTGGTGTGAAGGGCTGCGGTTGTGTGCGTATGTGCTGCGTGCCTTTCCGTGTGTTCTTCACCGGTTGCCGTGTTGGGTTATGGTTCTGTGCTGTTGTTTAACTATTAGTTTGATTTTGGTGAAAACAATATTCGAATGAATTGTTCGTGATTTTTTGGATTTTTATTTTCGATAGTTTTAAAATAAAATAATCGGTGAAATTCGTATGGAAACCCAAATCAATCGGGCACCGACGAATTTCGCCGCCGACAGCGATGAATTTCGATGAGCTGGCGGTGGACGGTGATGATATAATTCTGAGTTCTAATAATTTAAAATAAAAAATTTAGTTCGTATATTAATATTCGAATTGAAACATATTTAATTATCTTGGAAATTTTATTGGCGTTCGGGTTATAAATTTGATTCGGATTGTGAGTTGTAATTGTGGATTGTGAAACTATAATGATTGGATTGTTGGTTTATTGATTTTTTTGAGACGTCGAGTTGTTCGACGGGTAGGCCGATAAACAGAGGAGGTGCTGCACGAATTTTTGGAAATTAAATTCAAGAATTCAGGACATACCCTGTAATTATCGGAACGTCGAACGAGTACAAATATGTATATATATATATATTGTGCGAAACCTGAATATATGTTGTGGTGAATGTTCTGTCAAAATCCAGTAACCCTAATTTCGTAAAATGACGAGTATACGTATTTTCTGAAAATGAACACCAAACCGATTTCTCGAGAACGTGAACCCTGACTATTGGATGTGTTATTATATTATAATAATGTATATAATTACGAGTCGAGTTTGAATATCGTTGGGTAGAATTGGTTTAGCGAGGATATGTCAAGCATACCTAGACGTCTAACCTAGGGTATCTCGGCTCTGTAAGTTCTAGTTGAAGGACTCTAGAAGTGAAGTCGAACTAAAGACAACCTAGTGATCAGTTGACAAGTGTAGCGAGGTTCCAAGAGAACGACCTGAACGTTGAAGTCAGATCCAGGATAATCTGACAGTAAGGCGATAAAACCGAGTGTCCAAGTTAGTCCAAGGCCGTTCGGTAATAGTGATAAAGCTCTGCAAGGCAAGTACCCCTGACCATTCTTTTATAGTTCAGTGCATATGAATAGCTAAATGTTTTATTCATGTAAAGGAACAGAAACGTATTAAGTTACGTATCACCTGTAGTTATAAATCACTGTTTTCAAATTGTTTTGGGAAAAGTAACTTCTGAAAGTACCTATCTCTAAAAAGGTGATTAAAATGAAAGGAAGTTTTGAATAGTGTGTTGTGATAAAATTGTTTTGAAAAGAGATAGGTAAAAGTGGATTTGAAAACTGGATAAAATGAATCAGATATTGGATAACGTTGCGTAAGTGGCTAATTCGGCTGTGCGCATTACATAACCGATTAGTCCAGCATAGATAATCAGAGACCTAGCTAGTCTCTGCGGATCCGGTGATTTTATGTGAAAGCCCGATCAGCTTTCCTAGACATTTTGTGTGATAGCCCGGCCAACTATCTTAGATAATTTGTGTGGAGGCCTGATCAGCCGTCCCTAGATAACATCCAATACATATCTGATTGTGATTTTGTGATTCCAATAACGGAACAGATGATTTTGGGTCCTTGTAACGGGACAAATAGTTTTATGGTTCCTGTAATGGAACGGAAGGTTTGAAAATGGAGATAGCATTCTAAAATTGAACTATAGTTTTTTTATGCACAACACACGACTATTGATCTTGTTTTACAGAGCATGCTAGTTTTGAATATCCAGTTTATGAATGTTTACTTGTTTTCTAAGCAAGTTGTGAATTATGTTCCTATAAACTATTTTACTTGTTATTCATATAGTGGTGCTGCTGAGCAAGCAATTGCTCACCCTTGTGGAATATTTTATATGTATTGCAGATGACTAGGAGAATCTTGCACGGTAGTCAGGGCAAAGTTCCAGCTCCTTTCGTGTCAGGCTCCTCTGAGGTAGTGGTGTTCAGACCAGATGAGGTCTGTTGAGTTGTTGCATTGAGTTAGTGGTCAGGATTGTGTAAGGTAATTTGGGCTGTATTAGTTGAGTAACCTAAGTCATACTTAAACCTGGAAAAGATCGTGGCAAAGGGGTCGTAGTTATATCCTGTTATTGATTTGTTTATCTTGTGGTTGTGGTTGATGACGTCAATTCCTGACCCCGGGATTGAGGCCGTCACTGTTGGTATCAGAGCTACAGGTTTGAGTCCTTGATTTAGGTTATGGGTAGAGTCAAAGGAGTGCAGAAAGGTATATATATAGATGTGAGTCAGCAACTCAATCAGAGGAGTAAGTCTATGAGTGTAGTCGAGGGTTTCGGAAGCGTAACCCTGACATTTGTTAAGGATTGACCGGAACTGCCCTAACCTAGAGTACATATTCTTCGCATATGTATCATTTGTAACGTTTTATAGAGATTTCTAGTTTTTCCTCGAGAAAACGAGTTTGATTACGAAGATTCAGCATTGAGCGGGCTCTTGTTGTGTCAGTGGAGAAGACGCCAACGTTATTTCTAGATATCGCATTTCCTGTGTCAAGGAATATTATTGGACTGATTGTGTGACCTTGGTGAGTTCGGATAGCGTGATAATAGTCAGGGGTTGTTATAACGACTAAGTTTGGTAGTGAATGTGGGTTAGAATGGGAGGTGATATCTTTGAACTCTTTTATTTCCTTCCTTGAAATGTATTTTTTCTCCAGCGTAATTATTTCTTATTCTATAAGTTGTTTATCTTTCTTGTGAGAAAGTTATGAACCTGAGGTAAGCTACTAAGGGATTTGTTGATCTCCTTACAAATCAGATTCTTTCTATTCTATTTGTGAATTTTTTATCTGAATATTGTTTCTTTCCTTGGTGACTCTTTTTGTTGATTGGGGCAAACAATGCATATGAGTTGACCATTTGTCTATGTGACAAAAGGGTCTAGTGGGATGCCACCAAGTTATGTATTATGAACTGTGCGGTACTAAGACTGGCCATCTTATGTACTTGTATGGTTGCTCTCAGTCATACCTATGTTTTCTTCTTTTGTCCTCCCCGTATCATTGATTCTTTGATTTTGAAATTTCATTTGAAGTCCCGAGGCAGTGGATTGTCGGTAGCCTTTGTGATTAGACAGTCTTGGTCATCGAAAGTAGTTGAGAGTTGAATATTTGGAAGAAATATAAGATGTACCTTAGATTGCTAGCTATCTCAGAAACGATAATAGTAGAGAGGATTTATGATTCGATATTCAAGGTTGCGGTTTTAGAAAAGTTAAACCGTGGAAGATGGGTCAATTGTAAGAGATAAAAAGTCGCCTTGGGAAGAGCGGTTGATTGAACCTCAGGCTAGTGCGTTAGCCAAGTCTATGATTCTTAAGATTAATTTGACTTACCATTTTACCTTTTTCAGGTGGTGCCTAGGATAGCCCGTCTAGCTTTGCGATATATGGAATTTGTTAATGTTGTATTTTATTGATACTAAAAGGTTGCTTGGTTGTTGTTGTATTGAGAAAGCATACCATTACGTTTAGTACCTTTATATTCCAGTTTTCTGCGCTGTTGTTGATTCTGCTACTGTTATCATTGTTATTATTGCTAGTGTTGCTGATCTAGATATCTTTTATAAATGGAATCTAAGAATTGGGGCATGGGTGCTTTAATTTGGCAGCATTTTCCTGACACAGGTGCACGTTTGAATGGTGATATTTTGTTATACATTCTCATTATGTTTTGAATAAATTTCCTGTTATATTTCAGGAAAATGCCACCCAAGAAAGCTATCCAGTCTAAAGAAAATAGTAGTAGTTTGGCGGAGGTTCCAGTTATAAATAAAATTCTAGACTTGTTGCGCCAGCAACAACAACAACAGTTGCAGTTAATCCAACAGATTCAGCAGCAACAACATCAACAAGGAAAGTTAAACCAAATTACTAGTTTTAAATCCTTTCAGTCTGTTAAGCCCCTAGAGTTCAAATGCGAAGTGGATCATGTTGTTGCCATAAATTGGCTGAAAGAAATGGACAAGGCATTTAGCCTCACACAAGAAAATGATGATCTTAAGACTGATTATGCGAGTTACTTTCTTAAGAATGAAGCAAATTATTGGTGGGAATCCACTCGAGTGTTGGAAGGAGAAGGCCCTATTTCTTGGGCAAGATTTACAGAATTATTCGGGAAAAAATATTTTCTCGATGGTTTAAGGAGTCAGTTGGAAGTCGAGTTTCTAGAGCTGAAACAATGTGAGAGAAGTGTGCTGGAGTATGAGGCCAAGTTTACAGAATTGGCTCGATTAGTTCCTGAGTATGTAAGTACGGAGATTCAGAAATCAAGGAGGTTTCAGCAAGGGTTGAAGCCTGAGATTCGTAGAGGAGTTGTGGCACTGCAACTCAAGACATACTCCTCTATGGTTCAGGCCGCCCTGGTAATGGAAAGTGACCAGAAGTTGCCTGTTAAGGAAGAAAGTGATAAGAAATGGAAGTCAGAAGGTGTTAAGGACAAGGTAGACCAAGGAGAATCCAGTCAGGAATTTGAGAATCGGTTTGGCCGAAACAGGAGTAAATGATTCTGGAGACAAGAGTTTATTTCATGCTAGGACTAGTGCTATTTCAATTTCTTCCACTCCAGCTCAGTCAGTCAAGTCAGCAGTGGATTGTGAGTCCTGTGACAGGAGACACAGTGGTTCGTGTAAAAAGAATGTGCAATGTTTTAAGTGTGGACATAAGGGTCATTATGCCTCGGAATGTAATCCAGAAAATCCAGGAGTTACGTGTTATAATTATGGAAAAGTTGGGCATATTGCAAGGAGTTGTAGAACGGTTACTCAAGATACTATATCCCTAGGACCAACATCCAGCACAGCTAGAGGCAGAACTTCTGAAAGGACCAAAAGATCGAGCATTTAGAACTTGGATGTAGTTGTACCTGATTTGCCACCCTTCGAGCTAGAAGAGTTCGATATGATTTTAGGATCGGGTTGGTTGTCCTGTAGTAAGGTAAGGAGCTGTTTTTAGAAGAAGTGAAGTATAAAGTGTATAGAAGCCAATAGTAAGGTAAGTTTTTAGATGCAGAAGTAATATAGGGAATTCTTCCAATCATGCGAGAAAAGAAGTGATAAGCTAAGGACATAAGGTAGATCCACCATCTGTAAGGATACGAAGAAGAGAATATTTAAGCTGGAGGAATTTTGGGTAATAAATAAATGCCCTGGAATCTCTGGAAGTCAGTGGAATGAAATAATTAGTGCGATAAAAAGTGATTGAAATGGAAGTAATTGTAATAGATAGAGACCCCTGAAATGCATCAGTGATGTTGCTGGGAAAGAAGAATGAAATTATAAGATTGTGTATTGATTATCAGAAGTTTAACAAGATGCCGCATAAGGATAAGTAACCTCTATTAAGAATTGATTACTTATGCAACCTAATTCAAGGAATGTGTTATTTCTCAAATTTGAGGTAAGATTCAACCTGATGACATATCAGGGACTGCGATAAGTTATGAGCATTGCAAGTTCTGGTGATAGTATATGAAGTCACAAGTGTACTAGTTTTCTATAAGGATTTAAGGGACATAGTGTGTAAGAAGTACTTGGATAAGTAAATTTTATTTATTGATAACATCCTCAGCTGTCTAAGGATTAAGAAAGTTTGTGTATAACGCCCTAGGATTTCCCTACGAAGATTAGAAGGGAAACAATTATACGCTAAGTTTTGAAGTATGAATTTTGGTTGAAAATAACAAAAGATTTTGAGTATTTCACTAAAAACCATCTAAGCAAAGCCAATGTAGTAGTTTATGTCTCGTGCAGAAAAAAATGATTGAATGTGGTTAAGATTGCTAAGAAATTAGTAAAGGAATTGGAAACTTTGGGAATTGAAGTTGAAAATATGAAGGTGCTGAGAAGTGAGTATATAAGATTATTTCCCAGCCTTAACTGATGGAAATAAGTAAGAAGCGATCGGATGTTGGAAATTAAATAGAAAATTAGTATTACCTCTCATCCTTAGATAAAGGGTCAAAGTGAGAAGGTGATTCAAACAATATAAGATATGTGGAGAGTACATATGATGGGTTTAAAAAGTGAACTGCGATAATCACCTACCATGGATTGAGTTTCTATGATAATAATTATCCTGTTAGTAAGGAAATGCTACTTTGCGAAGTGTTGTATGAACATACGTGTGGGTCCTCACCCTAATGAAGGAAAGTGGAAGTAAAGATATTGTTAAGTCCTGAATTAATTCAGTACATCCAGAGTGTGGTGGTGTTGAATCAGAAAAGAGTTGAAACAGCTCGGGATAGGCAAAGAAAGAAAGCGGATTGCATCGAGAGAATATCAATATATAGAAAGAGGATCGTGGTATAGGCAAAAGTTTTACCTTGAAAGAGATTAGTTAAGTTTGAATAGAAGGGTCAAGTAGAGTCCTAATTGTGTTGAATCATTCGAGGTATAAAGAAATATAGATAAAGTTGTCTATAAGTTGGTATCGCCACCGCTGTCGCAGTATATATATATATAATATGTTATATGTGTCAGTGTTAAAGCGATATGTTTCTGATTTGAATCAAGCCATTCATTAGGAGCCAATGGGCTCTCATTCAAATTGTTTTGCGTGAAATAATCAAACCAAATCCTAGGTAGTTAAAAGCGAGTCCTTAGTAATGAATTTATGTCTATAGTGAGTATTCCCTTGAACAAATCCTTGAGCCGAAGAGTCTACTTAGAAGTTAGAGTCGGAATTGCTTGACAAATATCCTCACTTATTTAGTTAAGTCAGATTCTGAGGACAGAATCTTTTTAAGGGGGGAAGGATATAACGACTCGTGTATTTTTATATTATTTAAATACGTAATTATGGAATTATTAAATGAATAATATATGTGTATAGATTCTGTCAGCTATGGGATTGTTTTATTATTATCTGTGTAGGTGATTATGGTGTACATGATTGTTCGTGTAATTAATTATTAAGTACACTGAATTGTTTTCGCTTTTAAAAGTAGATTTAATACAAGTTTATTTGTGTAAATATGTGGAGTATCTTTAAAATTGTTTTTATTGTTTTATAATTACAATAATTATTTTTGGGATTTTATAAAATTTAGAAATCAACATTTCATCAATTATTTAACCCCGTATGATTTTTTGATTTTATTTATTTGTAAAATCTGTATTTAATTCCAGAATTCTTCAAAAATGATGAAACTCACATTTATTTAAGTTTGTATTATTTTGAGAATTTTAAAATTATTTTGGGAATTTTTAGGATTAATTTCACCCGCGCGTCGATTCTTTTAAGTGCGTTACGGAAATCGTTTTAAAATTACGAAATTTATGTTTTTATAAACTTTGGGGTATTCGTAACATTCTAAGAGTTTATTTGGAATTATCGGGATTATTTTTATTCACAAAAATTATATCGTTAAATGCAAATTTCCGGTCAATCAAGCCTACAATTGAGAATTCAGGACACGTGTTGAACTTTTAAACACTTACAGTGCCACGTGTTGGCTGTGGATTGGTTAAAAAAAACAAAAATAACAAGAAAGAAGAGATAAACTCAGCTGTGTTTATCTCCCTCTCCTCTCCCAACCTCTCGACTGTCATCTCTCTGGAAGTTTCTCTCTCTCTCAATCTCTTACAGTCCCTCCCTCACGTCTCTCTTCTCTTCTTCTCTCTTACTTCCCTCCTTCTCACTATTTTTTCCTTTTTCCGGCGGTCGTTGTGTTTCCCGTTCCGGTGAGTCGGGTCACCGTCCATTCTTCTGGTTCGATGTTGTGAGTTTATTCTGCTTACATGTATGTATACATTGTATGTATATATATATATTTGTGTGATCAGTTCGTTTTTAGCCACCTCAGTTCACTGCCCCTTTTTTCTTTTCTGGCAAAAAGATGTGGTGGTGTGAAGGGCTGCAGTTGTGTGTGTATGTGTTGCGTGCCTTCGCGTGTGTTCTTCACCGGTTGCCGTGTTGGGTTATGGTTATGTGCCGTTATTTAACTATTAGTTTGATTTTGGTGAAAACAATATTCGAATGAATTGTTCGTAATTTTTCGGATTTTTATTTTCGATGGTTTTAAAATAAAATAATCGGTGAAACTCATATGGAAACCCAAATCAATCGGGCACCGACAAATTTCGCCGCCGACAGCGATGAATTTCGATGAGCTGGCGGTGGACGGTTATGATATAATTCTGAGTTCTAATAATTTAAAATAAATAATTTAGTTTGTATATTAATATTCGAATTGAAATATATTTAATTATCTTAGAAATTTTATTGGCGTTCGGGTTATGAATTTGATTCGGATTGTGAGTTGTAATTGTGGATTGTGAAACTCTAATGATTGGATTGTTGGTTTATTAATTTTTTTTGAGACGTCGAGTTGTTCGACGGGTAGACCGATAAATAGAGGAGGTACTGCCCGAATTTTTGGAAATTAAATTCAAGAATTCAGGACATACCTTGTACTTATTGGAACGTCGAACGAGTACAAATA
The DNA here is from genome assembly GCF_009905375.1 of Apium graveolens. NCBI lineage: Eukaryota > Viridiplantae > Streptophyta > Magnoliopsida > Apiales > Apiaceae > Apium > Apium graveolens. The sequence goes on from NC_133648.1 coordinate 261,942,569, forward strand.
AGTATATATATATATATTGTGCGAAACCTGATTGTATGGTGTGGTGAATGTTCTGTCAAAATCCAATAACCCTAATTTCGTAAAATGACGAGTATACGTATTTTCTGAAAACGAACACCAAATCAATTTCTCGAGAACGTGAACCCTGACTGTTGGATTTGTTATTGTATTGTAATAATGTATATAATTACGAGTCGAGTTTGAATATCGTTGGGTATAATTGGTTTAGCGAGGATATGTCAAGCATACCTAGACATCTAACGTAGGGTATATCGGCTCTGTAGGTTCTAATTGAAGGACTCTAGAAGTGAAGTCGAACTAAAGACAACCTAGTGATCAATTGACAAGCGTAGCGAGGTTCCAAGAGAAGGACCTGAACGTTGAAGTCGGATCCAGGATAATCTAACAGTAAGGCGATAAAGCTGAGTGTCCAAGTTAGTCCAAGGCCGTTCGGTAATAGTGATAAAGCTCTGTAAGGCAAGTACCCCTGACCATTCTTTTATGGTTCAGTGCATATGAATTGCTAAATGTTTATTCTTGTAAAGGAACAGAAACATTTGAAGTTACGTATCCCCTGTAGTTATAAATCACTGTTTTCAAATTGTTTTGAGGAAAAGTAACTTCTGAAAGTACCTATCTCTAAAAAGTTGATTAAAATGAAAGGAAGTTTTGAATAGTGTGTTGTGATAAAATTGTTTTGAAAAGAGATAGGTAAAAGTGGATTTGAAAACTGGATAAAATGAATCAGATATTGGATAACGTTGCGCAAGTGGCTAATTCGGTTGCGCGCATTACATAACCGATTAGTCCAGCATAGATAATCAGAGACCTAGCTAGTCTCTGCGGATCCGGTGATTTTGTGTGAAAGCCCGATCAGCTTTCCTAGACATTTTGTGTGATAGCCCGGCCAACTATTCTAGAAAATTTGTGTGGAGGCCTGATCAGCCGTCCCTAGATAACATCCAATACATATCTGATTGTGATTTTGTGATTCCAGTAACGGAACAGATGATTTTGGGTCCCCGTAACGGGACAAATGGTTCCTGTAATGGAACGGAAGGTTTGAAAATGGAGATAGCTTACTAAAATTGAACTATGTTTTTTTTATGCACAGCACACGACTATTGATCTTGTTTTACAGAGCATGCTAGTTTTGAATATCCAGTTTATAAATGTTTACTTGTTTTCTAAGCAAGTTGTGAATTCTGTTCCTATAAACTGTTTTACTTGTTATTCATATAGTGGTGCTGCTGAGCAAGCAATTGCTCACCCTTGCGGAATATTTTATATGTATTGCGGATGCCAAGGAGAATCTTGCATGGTAGTCAGGGCAAAGTTCCCGCTCCTTTCGTGCCAGGCTCCTCTGAGGTAGTGGTGTTCAGACCAGATGAGGTGTGTTGAGTTGCTGCATTGAGTTAGTGGTCAGGATTGTGTAAGGTAATTTGGGTTGTATTAGTTGAGTAACTTAAGTCATACTTAAACCTGGAAAAGATCTTGGAAAAGGGGTCGTAGTTATATCCTGTTATTGATTTGTTTATCTTGTGGTTGTGGTTGATGACGTCAATTCCTGACCCCGGGATTGAGGCCGTCATACTAATTCTAGCAGAATTCCGGGATCTGCAATGTCAGTTAGCAAGAAGAAGATCAAAGTGGTAGACATTGTCAAAATTAAAAAATTTACATATTTATTTTTATATTAATTGATGCTCTGATTTTTGATTAGCCGTATTTCAATTTTGCAGGAGATGTAATAAATCTTTATCATTTAGAAGAAATAACTGAAACTTCTATCGGATGTTTTCTATTTTTATGCCTATCAATAAAGTTTGTTCGTAAATTTTTTTTTAATACTATATTTTGTTGGAGTTGGTGTCCTGTTTTGTTATTTATTATCTCTTGGATGTTATTTCAAGTCGTTGGTTTCCTATTTATATTGTCATATTTTATTGATGATGTTGTGCAAGACATGCCTGTACATTAACAAGACAAATTCAAATTGACAACCCTAAGTAAGTTGTATGATAATCTATATTTGCATTATGAATTGTAATTCTTAAATCTGTAAAAAAATTCATAGAGCAGACTGAAGTCTTTTTCTATAAACAGTATCAAGCCTAAGAATTCTATATGGAAGAAGATCAAGAAGATCATGCCTCAGAAGAATTATGAAGAAGCTTGGAGTTGAATAAATCTGTTTTGGGAAAAATATTATAAGTCAAGTTCTCTACAAGTCATATATTAAGTATTATAGAGAAGTCATTCGAGAACTCCAAAAGACTTATCGAGAAGTCAGGAAAGCTACGAGAGAATTCAGAGATATCGACAATCCAAATTGAAGACATGAAGATTGGAGATATCGACAAGTCATTTCTTCACTAGAGAACTCTAGAGATATCGACAAGTCAAAAATCACTAGAGATCTATGAGATATCTACAAGTCAAAATATCACTAGAGATCTCAGAGATATCGACAAGTCAAATATCACTAGAGATCTCTGAGATATCTACAAGTCAAAATATCACTAGAGATCTCAGAGATATCGACAAGTCAAGTGAAGACATGAAGCTGAGAGATCTCGACAAGCTAAAGTCTCTTATAGAGTACTCAGAGACCTCTACAAGTCAAAAAAACTATAGAGTGATTAGAGATCTCGATAAGCTAATATACTTATCGAGATGTCAAGATCTCCATATGCCTAACTTGAGATCTCGAGGTAAAATCTCAAAGTACAAATTGCAGATGAGTTCAATATTCAAGATTATCAAGCAACAAATAATCTAATTAGTTGGATTGACAAGTCTACAAAACCAGCTTGAAGAGTATAAGATGAAGGGCCAACAGTAACTGGCAGAGCAAAGTCACAGGCGTGCAAGATTAGCTAAAATAAACTATGCCAAAAATAGAAAATTTTGATTATCCAAAAATAGGGTTAAGTATATGCTGTTGCATGCTGTGTAATAACCAGTGTTTACTGTTCTATAAAGTAAACACCGGATGCTTTGTTAGATTTAACAATTGAGATAAGAAAAATCTTGTATTTTTCTCAAGGAAGAAGCTAAGCTCTTTATTTACAAAGAGCCTAGAAATTTTGTAGCAACACATTCTTAATTTTAAAATATAAAAATAAGTGAGTTTTGAAGATATGTGTTCTTTACTATTAACTGCTTAATTTTAATATAAACAAATTTTACTACAAGATTCAATTTACTTTGTTCACCACCATTTGTAAATCAAGAAAAGCATAAAAAACACTAAAACACATTCACCCCCTGTGTGTTATTCATTACCTAACAAGTGGTATTAGAGCAAAATCTGAAAGTAAATAGATTCAAGATCTTGGAAGAATGAATACACAGAAAATCAGTAGCATCAAAATCCCTACTTTCGATAAAGCTAACTACACTCTATGGAAGAAGAAAATGATGCTGTTTGTCAGGATGGCCAATCCACTATACATTCAGACCCTCAAAAATGGGCCCTTCACTCCTATGGTTAGAGTTGAGGAATCTACAGATGGAGACATGGTTATCCCAGCTCATTATGCTCCTAAGGATCCTTCATAATACACTGAGCCCGAGAAAGAAAAAGTCTCCCTAGATTGTGACTTACAGTTAATCTTAATAGAGTCACTTGACAATGTAATATACAATAATATTGTCAGCTGTGACACTGCTAAGCAAATCTGGGAAAAGATAGAGATACTGTGTGAACAAACTGAGGAAGTTGAGTCAAACCAAAGAAGGATACTGATTTCATAGTATGAGGGTTTTATGGCTAAGCCAAAGGAAAGTATTAATGATTTGTTTGAAAGGTTTAACAAGTTGATTCATGACTTGCAGCTTCATGATAAAATATTATGACGCTGAAGAAGTGAACTTGAAGTTTTTGCTCACTCTTCCTGATCATTTGGAACAAAAAGTCTCATCAATCAAAGAAGGGAGAGACTTGAGCAGAATAACTCTGGAAGTTCCATATGGAATCTTGAACATATATGAACTAGAAATGATTCAAAGAAAATCATTAAGAGCTAGTCAAGGGCATGTTGTAGATGGTTCAAGTGCCCTAATTGTCAATGAAAGCCAGACCTCTAATGATGAGCCAACTCCAGTCTCCAGTTGCCTGAACAAGTGAGCAAAGAAACAATGATTCACAAGAACAAGTCATACTTGAATTGGAAGAAGATGAGTTCTACACCTTGGATGAGCTAGATCAATCAATGGCCTATCTAGAAAAAAGTTCTCTAACATTAGAGTAAAGAAGCCAAGATCCTTCAAGGGTAAAGGACAATCATTCAACAAAGACAACAGCTGGAAAGGAAAAGGGAAGTACACATCTGACAGCAAAAATGGTTACAAAACTGGATCTGTGGACAGATCAAAGATAAGGTGCTCTAACTTTGATTAGTTAGGCCATTTTGCTACAAAATGCAGGAAACCCAAGAAAGCAAAGAAAGATAAAGCTTATCTTGAATCGAAAACAAAGTATGAAACTCTTCTAAAGAAATAACAAAGCAAAGCTTATATTGCAGAGGGTAAAAGTTGGGATGATTCCGATAATGATGAAATTGAGGAAGTTGGAAATTATGCACTAATGGCCTTGGAGCAAGGAGATTCATCCTCATCAAAAACATAGGTACCAACTCTTACCACCATTGATTTAAATGTGAATCAATATAAGGAAACTTTTGAAAAGATGAGCACAAAAATGTTTCACATTCATACAAGTATGGTTGCTGCTAATAAAGAAGTTAGCAGATTGATAAAGATAAATGAAAAGCTTGAAAATGAGAAACAAGAAACTGAATTGTTGATGGTAGAGCTTGAAACTGTAAAATAAGAAAATGCATACCTGAAAAACAAGCGCAAGTGTGCAAATGAGATTGAAGCTGTGTCAAGGGAGAAGCTAGAGAAAAATGAAGTTAAATTGAAGTCTTTCAAGAATGCATCTGAGTTGGTTGGATTATACCATGAGAAAAACAAACCATGTGCTAACATAGCCATTGGATTTGATTATGAGGCCTTGAAAAACAAAAAGAAAGTTGCAGATGACAAAGACAAGAGCATTTCTAGTGAAGATGTCCAAGTAATTCTGAGAAAAGTGAAGTCACCTGTGTTCAAGACTGGAGAAATTAACTTTAGTGAAAAAGAGTTAATAATCAAACAGGAGCTGGTAGATGAAGATGCTGCAAAGATAAATGAAGAAAGTTCTCCTGTCATTGAGGTTAAATGGAAGCTCATGGATAATCAAGACTCCAAGACACCTGTCAAGGAAATAAAAACTGAAGATGCAAGAAAGAAGAAGAAGAATATGAATGGAAAAATTGGAATAAACAAAAGCAATAACTTTGCTTATGTTGTAGATGCTCCAAGAAAGAAATGTGAAAAATGTGGTTCTGTAAATCACCTAACATATCTTTGTAAAAAGTTGGTTAGCAAGCCAGTTGAGGGAGCCTTCAAGTATAATGAAGCCAAGGCAAATGATCCCTATTCATTCTATGATAAGTTTGATTGCATTCCCTGTAACTTAAAAGTAATGAAGAGTTGCCACAAGCTAAGAGTAGATATTAAAGAAGTTAGTATTGGATCTATAGCTGCAAGGGAGAATGCACAAACATCAATGAACACTATTCTTTATGAGACTTCTAACTCTACTTCTGCTAAATCAGTTAACAAGCAGAAAGTACCCAACACTGCTTGGGTTGCTAAACACACTTAAAACTCAGTGTGTGCCGGGCAAAATGAAGAAGGTTATATGGATCATAGACAGTGGATGCTCCAGACATATGACAGGTGATAAGGCCCTACTATCACAATTTGAGGAGAAGGATGGCCCTTTGGTGACCTTTGGAGATAACAGCAAAGGATTCACAATGGAATATGGGAAGATTGTTTATGGAAATTTTGTCATTGATGATGTAGCATTGGTAGCTGGCCTTGAAGTAAATCTTCTCAGTGTCAGCCAGTTTACAGACAAGGGTTTTAAAGTTTTATTTGACAAAGAAGAATGCCTCTTCATTAGCAAGAAAACCAATAAAGTTTCTCTAAAAGGAGCAAGGAAAGGAAGCTTGTTTGTTGCAGACTTGGACTCAACAAATGAGGATAAAATTTGTTGCTTCTACACAAAGACATCTACAGAGCAAAACAAATTATGTCATAAGAAACTCTCACATCTAAACTACAAGGCAATCAACACTCTGGTCAAGAAGGAGTTGGTGAGAGACATGCCAAAGTTAGAATTTTCTCAAATTAAAGTTTGTGAAGCCTGTCAGAAAGGAAAGATGAAAAGATCAAGTTACAAGTCAAAAACTGTGAATTCCATAAGTGCACCATTGCAACTTATTCACATGGACTTGTTTGCGCCAGTAAATGTCTTATCAATTTCAAGGAACAAATATGCACTTGTGATGGTGGATGATTTCTCAAGATATACTTGGGTAAAATTTATGTATTCTAAGGATGAAACTCCATAAATCATAATTAAGCACATAAAGAAGGTTAAAAAATAGGATGAAGATCAAAATTGTGTGAAAAGATTGAGAAGTGATAATGGGATAGAATTCAGAAATGCAATATTGAGTAAATTCTGCAAAGGCAAAGGCATTGTTTAAGAATTTTCTGTTGCTAGAACACCTCAACAAAATGGTGTAGTTGTAGTTGAGAGAAAGAACAGAACATTAGTAGAAGCTGCAAGTACAATGCTGCAAGATGCCAAGTTGCCAACTAGTTTTTGGGAAGAAGCTGTTAATACTGCATTCTACACTTAAAACAGATATCTCATCAACAAAATACATGGAAAATCACCCTACTCAATCATGTCTAAAAGAAAGCCTACTGTAAAGCATCTTCATGTGTTTAGAAGCAAGTGTTACATTTTAAAAGACAACTTTGAATATGTGGGAAAATTCGACTCAAAGGTTTTTGAAGCATTTTTTCTGGGATATTCATTGGAGAGAACTGCCTACAAGGTTAATGTAATTGATCAAAAGAAATTATGGAGAGCACATATGTGACTTTTGATAATGACAAATGTCCAGGCTTGGATGATAATAATGAAGCTGAAGCCCTTACATTTGAAAATCTCAACATTAACAGTGATTCTGATGAAGAAGGTGAAGTCAATACACAACAAATAATGAATGAAAAGTCTACTGAATAGGAAAATAATGAAAATTAAAGATCGTCTCAAACACCTGATTTTGATAGCACAAACTCAGGGGGAGAAAAAGAAGAAGGGTCTATAAATCATAACAATAATGAAGAAAATGATGAAGGCACTAGTCAACAAACTCACACCAGAAAATGGGATAGAAGTCACAATCCAAATACAATTATTGGTGATCCAAATGTCGGTGTAAGGACTAGAAGTACAACTGATAATGAGTTCCTACATGCATGCTTTCTGTCTCAAGTAGAGCCCAAGAAAACTGAAGAAGCTCTAATGGATCCTGATTGGATATCTTCCATGCAAGAGGAGCTAAATTAGTTTGAAAGAAACAAAGTTTGGGAGCTAGTTCCTGCACCAAAGAATAGAAGTGTAATTGGAACAAAATGGGTGTTCAGGAACAAGATGGATGAAAATGGTATAGTTACCAGAAACAAAGCAAGGTTGGCTACAAAAGGCTACTCACATGAAGAAGGAATTGATTATGATGAAACTTTTGCTCCAGTTGTAAGACTTGAAGCAAAAAGAATTTTTCTAGCATTTTCTACACATTCAAATTTCAAAGTGTATCAAATGGATGTTAAGAGTGCCTTCCTAAATGGTGAGTTAGAAAAAGAAGTTTATGTGCAACAGCCACCTGGCTTTGAAGATCCAGAATTTCCAAATTTTGTGTACAAGTTGCTCAAGGCTCTATATGGACTAAAGCAGGCATCTAGAGCTTGGTATGATACATTATCAGAATTCTTACTTAAACATGTTTTTACTATATGTACCATAGACAAGACTCTCTTCTACAAAAAACCATGATGATGATATGATCCTAGTTCAGATCTATGTGGATGACATTATCTTTGGTTCTACTAATGAAAAGCTTTTCCAAAGATTTTCTAAGCTTATGTAGAGTGAATATGAAATGAGCATGATGGGGGAATTAAGTTACTTTCTTGGACTTCAAGTTAGTCAAAGAAGTGATGGGATCTTCATCAACCAAACTAAGTATGTCAAAAATTTATCGAAGAAGTTTGGTATGGTTGATTGTTCACCTGCCTCTACACCTATGTGTACAGCAACAAAGTTGGATGAAGACTGAATAGGCAAAAGTGTAGATATTTCAAGCTATAGAGGAATGATTGGATCATTGTTTTACTTAACTGCAGGTAGATTAGACATCATGTTTGCAACATGTCTGTGTGCAATATTTCAAGCCAATCCAAAAGAATCACTTTTGATGGATGTTAAGAGAATTTTCAGATATTTGAAGGGAACTCCTAACTTGGGATTATGGTATCCTAAGGGAACTGGTTTTGAAGCTGTTGGATACACATATGCAGATTTTGCTGGATGCAGGGTGGACAGAAAGAGCACTAGTGGAAGCTTTCAATTTCTTGGACAAAGAATTGTATCCTGGCATAGCAAGAAACAACAATCTGTGTCAACTTCCACAGTTGAAGCAGAATATATAGCTGCTGGAAGTTGTTGTGCTCAAGTGCTTTGGATTAGAAATCAGCTAATGGATTATGGTCTAGTGTTACACAAAATTCCAATTATGTGTGACAATACTAGTGTTATATCTATTGTGGCTAATCTAGTTAATCACTCTCGCACAAAGCACATTGATGTAAGGTACCATTTTATTAGAGAACATGCTGCAAATGGTACCATTGAGCTCATTTTTGTTCCAACAGAAAAATAATTAGCTGAAATTTTTGGTAAACATTTGGATGAAGCTACTTTCACTAGACTTGTATGTCAAATTGGAATGTTAAATTCTTCATCCTAAGGCAAGAACTTAGCTAATATGTTGCAGTAGATTAATTTTCAGTAAATCAAAATTAATTTGATTTTATTGGAAATTAACTAAAATATGAGTTATAAGTATTTCAAAAATCTTTGCATATTTATTCATCAAAAATAAAAATTCAGCTTGGAATTTCTTAATTCTAAGAAAACTGTCAAAATGTTAATTTACATCTCCAGTATGTAAAATAAACACAAGACATAATCAAAGTGATTAAAAGTATATAGAGAACCGAGTTCTTGATAAGTCTAATTGACTTATCGACAAGTCATTTGAAGACTTCTCGAGTGAGTTATCGATAAGTCAATTTTCTGACTTCTCGAGTGACTTCTCGATAAGCTTTATTATGACTTATCGATAAGTCATTGTAAAGTTCTCTAATAGTGTTAAATCACAGAGTTCTCTAAAAATACAATTTTTAGACTTATCAATAACTCAAAACTAAAATAATTTAATTTAATAAATTATTTTGGTAAAATACTTTTGGCAAATTTACTCTGATTTTATTTTGAATTTATTCAAATAAAAATTGGAAACAATTTAGTCCATTATTGGACAAACTGGGTATTTATTTGACATCTCAATAAGTTAATTTTTAGTTCTCTACAAGAATAAATAAAATGACTAATTGATTTGTACTTCACATCTCAAAATGACTTCTCGATAAGTATACTTCAAACGTCTATTTTTGACTTCTCGACAAGTCATTTGCTTTTACTATAAATATCCAGACATCTCGATACATATACATACTTACAACTTTCGAGAACTCAAGTGACCTAGCTTTTTAATCCAAAATTGATTTCTCTCTCATTTTCACTCATTTCTCACTAATTTTTCTTATCCACTAAACTTCATACTCATAGCAATGGCAGCCAACAATATTGTACCCTTCATCCCAAAGGAAACTAACTTCCTTGCATTCCTAGATGCAAACCAAGCACCTGAAACTTTCAAATGTTTTGTCAAGTTTTTGTCTGAGACCTACTTTGTAGGGGCTCTTACTGCTAATCCAGTGCTTTACTTGGATGTGTTAGGGGACTTTTGGAACCCAACAACAACAAGGATAATTGTGCATGAGAACTAGGCTGCATCAATTATGATAAGCTGCACAATCAAGGGCCAACAGGTGGAGATTTCTGAAAATGATGTCAATATGGCATTAAGACTACCTACTGACAAGCTGGTGGAGGCTCCAACTCAGGATGAGCTATATGAATTCATGGATCATGTTAACTATTCTGAGAAGATCAACCTGGCCAGCATGAACAAGAAGCATCTAAGGAGGGAATGGTCATTTCTTTTTGATTCAGTAATAAGGGCCTTCACCTGTAGGAAGTCAGGGTTTGACAACATATCAAGTGTTATCCAGAAGTTGGTCTACTCAATGGCTCACAACAAACAGATCAATGTAGGACACTACAAAATGGAGGAATTGAGCATCAGGCTAACAATGCCATTAGAGTCAAGAGGTAAAGAAATTTTCTACCTAGATTCATTATGTCTGCTTTAAACCATAAAGTTACTGACATACATATGCTTGAGGGAGTAAATAGGTCACTAATTAGCAACTGTAAGCAAGTATCCAAAATTCTATTTGGATCACTTCTTACTAAGAATAAGGTTCTAGTGGGTCTTAAGTTAACACCTTTCATGATTGAAAGATTTAAGACCTACCCTTTTTCGATGCCAGACATGAGAACCAGTGCAAGCCAACCTAGTGCAACAATGGTTCCTGAGCCTATGGAAGCACAAACACAGGCACACCCACAGGAACCTATCCATGTTGAGCCTATTCCTTCAAAAACATTAGAAGCTAGGAAAGCAACCACTTCATCCTGCCAAAAGGGTGAAGTGAGTAAAAGGAAGAGAAAGGAAATATCCTTACCTGTTGTAAATGAGAGTGGTAAGGAACAAACAGAAGCTGAGTCACCATTGGTCAAGAGGACAAAGAAGAGTAAGAAATCTGAGCTGACCACTTAAACCACCTCTGTGTCCTCCCAAAAGGATGCAGTTGTAAAAATGGGGCCTAAACAGATTCTAGAAGCATCCTCTCAACAGGGTGTTTCTATTTAAAAAAGCATTCTCCCCAATGCACCCTGTAAGGAGTCTGCACATCCAACACTTGAACAAATTCAAGTGTATGGTAGAAGAAATAAGGATGACACACACAATGAGAGCACATCTATTGAAGCTCCCTCATCCATTCAGGGGGAGCTGCCAACACTTACTACTAAACAACAAATCTTAATTTCTCAAATTTCTTCTTCACATACAGAACTTGAATCCATTCCTCAAGTGCAAGCTCATTCAAGTGACTTGGTTCAAGAAACCTTGCTCACCACCCAGACACCATATTTAGATGGTGAGAGGCTACAAGCTGGGGTAGACCTTGATGACATCACTACGCCATAGATGGCCTATCACAATGGTTTAATCATGTGTGTTACAAAATTCTGTTACCTTAGCTATGCTCATCTTAGCCTACCACAATGTAGTATTTTTTATGTTACCATAGCCTTTGTAACATGTTACTATAGTTTCAAAGTGTTACATACGGTAACATGTGGAAACTTATGTTATAATAGGTTGTTAATAGATAAAAAAGAGAGTAACATTTTACAAAAAAATAAATTTATATAATTATTTGACTTGAAAATTAATCAATTTTGATAATATAATTAAACAATAATATTAACATTAGCTAAGATTGATAAAATGGATTTTTTTTTAATTTTATGAACTGTACTAATTAGTAACTGATAATTTTTATTAATAAAAAATTTGAACACTATTTAAACTTAAAAGTTTATTAAAAATTTAAAAATAAAAGTGAATAGCAACAATTTTTTGGAGTCTCGTTGGGCTATAGTTGGACCCTGAAGAGGCGGGTTCAAAATTTTTGGAGAGCAGGCTCAAAATTTTGGAGAAGCGGGCTATCAGCTGCTCTATTATACTCTAAACATATCTCTCTCGGTCTTTTCTCAGTTTATAATCGATTCACGCCCTATCAATTTTATCAATTTAGGGCTTCACTGTAAAAGGATTTAACATAATTGGTTTGGGGCTTCACGGGTCTTCCCGCTTGCGCAATGTCTTTACCAAAAGAAGAGGAATGGGAGCTCATCAACGACGATGGCTTCATCTACAAGTGCAGCAAGCGCCCTCACCTCGATATCACTGCCGCCACTTCTGCTCCCCTCCAGATCCACTTGTTGAGGACAACAATGGAAAGATTCGGAGAAGAAATGCCCTATTAAAACCTAAAGACAAGTACCAAGCTGAGCTTTCTCATTGGGAACTTTTGTCAAACACCTTGAGGGACTTGAATTTGCAAACCCAGAATGTTGAAAAGAGGTCTGAGAAGATTGATGTGGGCCAAAGGGGAGATGAGTTGTCGGTTGAGTTTTCGGGTTTTAGCGGGTGTGCTCTTGTTGATGAACTTCTTGCTCAGGTAGTTTCAAGATCTTAGTTTTTTGCTAAATTTGACTTCCTTTTTGAATTTTAGGAACTTTTTTTGTAGTGTATGAGATATTCTGTTTTAATTTTTGGTAATTTCGAGTTTTGGGTTGTTTGTGAAATTGGGTTTTCTTGGATATATATTAAAATTTCGTTTTTTCATAGATGTAATATCATCATATCTATTGGGTTTTTGTTTTTCTTGCCATTTCTATCCTGGTATAGATATCTCTGAAACTATAATTATTGGTGTTTCTCATGAGCTTCTGCACCTGACCAGACAAATGAAAACTGAGAGATAGAATATGAGCAATGCCACCTTACCATATTACGTTTATGTACCCCGTGATGTGTTTTTGCAGCTGTACCATTACTTTAGAGAGAGTACACCATGGAAACGTACACTAAAAGGAGTGGCAAAACAAATGTCATGTTTCAAGTGAGGTGGTTTTAAATTTTATGTCAAATGAAAGTAAATGCTTTTACAATTACGTTATTGGGGATCTAATTCTTTATCAGTTAGTCTATCTCCACATTTTATTTTATAATTTTGTCCTAAATTAATTTTCAAGTACTTATTAATTGTATCTATTGTAAACAGGAGTCAGAGAAGTACGAGAAAGACAATGATCATGAAGTCCTGTAAATAGCTTCTGGGGGAACTAGGTCCTGGTGAGGTTTCAAAAACTGGTGCATAAAAGATACATATTACTTCATAAAGTTTTGGTCTTTTTCTAGTTTTATAGTTAGTTTGTATAGTTGTAGTTGTTTGGCTGCAAACCTTATGCAAAGTAATTTTCTATTTTATTCTTTTTTTCTCTTTTGTGACATAGAAGTGTGACTACTGACTATGATATCGAATCTCCCCTTATAATAAATTTAAAATTGTTAATATTGTTAGTTGATTTGATACAAAGCTTTGTTAAGAGTTTATGTATTTGTATCTAAAAATACTATTAGACCCTGTGCTACACCTACATTACTTGTACTTATGAGAACTTTTGATAAATAAATATTGTTATTTCAATTTTCTAGCTACAGTTACTTGTATTTATGAGAACTTTTGAGAAGTAAACAGACATTATCATATAGAGGAGTTTTTGGTTCATGATCTCATTCAGTTTGTTACTTCAGGCAATGTTGCTGGTTTTATTTGTGAAGCAATTTAGGTAACCTTATTGATATATTTTTTCCCAATAGTTAGTTCCTGCAACATACAAAGAAAATATTCTGTGACAACTGAGGCACCTCCTTTTGGTGGCAGGGAGTTGGTGGTATTGTTGAATTGGCTCCAGGTTACCTGTCTGCGGTACATAGCACCATCAAAAAAGCAGGAGGCCTTTTTATATCTGATGAAGTTCAGTCAGGATTTGCCAGGACAGGAAGCCATTTTAGGGGATTTGAGTCCCATGATGTTGTGCCTGACATTGTTAGAATGGCAAAGGTAGGATACTCCTTATGTTTTTAATTGTTTTTTGAAAGCATCTGGATTTGTACAATTAAATATCTTGTTGTCTAGCACATTATATATAATTTACAAGTGTTCATGTAAGTCGTTACTAGACTGTTCGCTAAACCACACTTTTATGTTGACATCTAGGATTTTGCTTTTAAAAAAAACTAGCTTGTAACCATGCATGGAACTGATATATATGATATATTTATAGATAAACTGTTTGTGTGAATGTTGGATTTCAGGTAAAACTAGGCTGAAGAGTAGAGAATTGGAATGGTACTTTTTAAGTGCACATTGTTAGATATATTTGATAATGTCATGACTAATATGATTTGTGTTTAGTTTTCAGATCTTACTTAACAGGACAAATCGGTACTTACCGAAATCAGCACTTACTGGAAGTCAGAACTTAATGATATCAGTACTTAAATTATCAGGAGATAATTATCAGAAGATGGATATCAGAACTTAAGTGCGGAAGACTTTCAGATAAGGAAGGCGGCTGATTGAAAGGAAAGAAGATCAAGACAAACGCAAAAGGAGATATGCATGAAGAAGGAATTCTATGAAGAATAGAATACTTGGAAGAAAAGATAACTAGTTGATATATTTTAGGAAGCAGAATTATATTCCATATCAATTAGAGATTATCTTGTAACTGTGTAGTATATAAACACAGACATAGGGTTTACACTATATGTGTTATCATAATCGAAGTTATTATTTATTGTAACCCTAGCAGCTCTCGTGATAATTTGTTCATCACTGAGAGAGGACAGTTCCATATTGTAACAGAGTTTAATAAAGCTTATTTTCTGTTACTTGTGTTCTTTAATTCAATTTGATTGTGATAAACACTGTATTCAACCCCTTCTACAGTGTGTGTGACCTAACAAGTGGTATCAGAGTAGATCTGTTAACACACAAACAGTTTAAAATCCGGAAACAATCATGTCTGAAGAAGAATAAACTCCAACCAAGCCCACCAAAACTGAAGAACCTCCAAAGACTCAAATCCATAGTCGATATGAGACTATTAGAGTTCCCATACTGAAACCATCTGAATATTCCATATGGAAGGTGAGGATGTCTATGTTTCTAGAAGCTACTGATCCATAATACCTTGACAGAATCAATGAAGGACCACACAAGCCAACCAAACTCTCTGTTGTAGTTGCAAGTGAACCAGCGAAGTCTGTACCAAAGGAGAAGAGTGATTACACTGCTGAAGATATCTCATCAATTGCTAAGGATGCTAAGGTACGACACTTGTTGCATAGTGCCATTGATAATGTAATGTCAAACAGGGTAATCAACTGCAAGACTGCAAAAGAGATATGGGATGCTTTGGAGACAAGATGCAAGAGAACCAATTCAATTAAGAAGAACAGGAAGAATATACTCACTCAAGAGTATGAGCACTTTGACTCAAAGCCTGATGAGTCATTAACTGGTTTATATGATAGATTTGTCAAACTCTTGAATGATTTGTCACTAGTTGACAAGGAATATGATCTTGAGGATTGAAATCTTAAATTCCTGTTAGCACTTCCTGAAAGTTGGGATTTGAAGGCCACCACTATAAGAGACAACTATAATCTTGAAGAAACAACTCTTGATGAAATTTATGGGATGCTTAAGACTCATGAACTTGAGATGGAACAAAGAAATAAGAGAAAAGGAAGAAAGTCAAGGACAGTTGCTCTTAAGGCTGAGGAGGAATCCCCCAAAGCAGCTGCCTCAAGGAAAGGCAAGGGAAAAGCTCTCATCACAAAGTCTGATACTGAATCATCAAGTTCTGATACTGATGATGACTCTGAAACTGAAAGCTTACCTAAGATGGATCCTGATGAAGAGATGATGAAACTGTGTGCTCTTATGGTGAAAGGAATCACAAGGATTGCATATAGGAAATTTAGAAAAGGAAAGAAGTTTTCCAGGAAAGGTGCAAGTTCTGATAAGAAGAGTTTCAGAAAATCTGAAGGCAAAGGAGGAAAGTCTGACAGAGGAGATTACACAAATGTCAAATGCTACAACTGTGGCGAGAAAGGCCACATATCACCTGATTGCAAGAAAGTGAGGAGTGACAAAGGCAAGGCTCTTGTCACAAAGAAGAAAAGTTGGACAGACACTTCAAATTCTGAAAGTGAGGTGAACTATGCCTTGATGGCAAATGCTGATAGCAGTTCTGATGCTGCTGAGTTAAAGGTACCTCAAATTACTTATACCTTTCATACTGATGATATTAATGAGTTGAGAAGATATCTTAAAACCATGTTCATTAGTTATAGAGATCAAACTTTAACATATGAAAGATTAACTTCTGAAAATCTTGCTTATAAGAAGAGGAATGATTATTTAGAAAAAGAGTTAGTCATGTTCCATCAAACTCCGAAAGATAGAGATGATGCCTTTTATGTTAGGGATGAAATACTTTAAATAAATGAATCTCTAAAAACTGAGTTAGAAATGGAAAAAGAGATTATTAGGACTTTGACTAACTCTGGCAGAACAACTCAGAATATGTTAAGTAGTGGAAACTGGAAAGAAGGCTTAGGTTAGGGAGATGATAAGAATGATAAGGGAACTGTAGAAATTGAGCCTGTAGTTGTTAAACAAAAGCCAAAGGTAAATCCTGTTAAGTTTGTAGCTATAAAGTCTGATATTGATAAATCAGAAGTTAAAGAGAAATTAACTTTTGACAAACCAAAACAGGATAAGCAAACTAAAGTTAACATAGGCTTAATGACAAAGAAGCAGCTTAAGCATAAGCTGAAAGATGTTAAGAATGTAAACAAGGTAAATCCACCTAGGAAAAATAGGAATGGAAAGGAAGGTGTGAATAAAAGTAATGATTATAAGCCTGTTCCTAATGCTCCTAGAAAGAAATGTCATAACTGTGGAAATTCTAACCATCTGGCTTCTTTTTGCAGGAAGAATAAGAACATAAACTCCTTACCTTCAAAGTCAGGAGTTAAGAGTCAGTCTGTTAGATATAGGCTACAAAATCCTTATTTTCATTGTGGTAGTTTATGGCATTCCATTTATACTTGTAAAGAATATCATAGTTTGTACTATGGTTATTATCAAATAAAACCTTCTTTAAAGAAAGTTAGCATTATTCCTTCTAGTGTAAGTTCTGATGCAAAGTCTGATACTGTAAATGCTGATAAGAAAACTGTTAACATAAATTCTGATGCTAAATCCGCTGCAAATGTTAACAAACTTAATAAGGCCAAAGGATCCAAGCAAGTCTGGGTCCTTAAAACTAATCATTAATGGTCTTTGTGATTGCAGGGCAACTGGAAAAAGATCCTAGTTCTGGACAGTGGATGATCAGGACATATGACTGGAAATAAAGCCCTGCTATCAGACTTTGTGGAGAAAGCTTGCCCAAGTGTTTCTTATGGAGATGGAAACATGGGAAAAACCTTGGGATATATCAATATCAATCTGGGAATGTCATCATTGAAAAAGAAGCTCTAGTCTCAGGACTTAAACATAATCTGCTCAGTGTTAGTCAAATCTGTGATAGAGGTTATCATGTGGATTTCTTTGAAGAACACTGTGAAGTTGTAAGCAAATCTACAGAAAAAATTGTTCTGAAAGGATACAGGCATGGTAACATTTATGAAGCCAAGCTTTCAACAAGTATTGATGGTTCTGCAATCTGTCTGTTAAGTAGAACATCAATTGAAGAAAGCTGGAATTGGCATAAGAAACTCTCTCATTTAAATTTCTACAATATAAATGAACTTGTCAAGAAAGATCTTGTGAGAGGTTTGCCAAAATCAGTATTTGCTCCTAATGATCTTTGTGATTCCTGTCAAAAGGCAAAACAAAGAAAATCTTCATTCAAGAGCAAGACTGAATCTTCAATTCTTGAGCCTTATCACCTACTACATGTCGATCTATTTAGTCCAGTGAATGTTATGTCTATTTCAAAGAAGAAATATGTTATGGTCATAGTAGATGAGTTCACCAGATACACATGGGTGTATTTCTTGCACACAAAAAGTAAAATTGCATCTATTTTGATTGATCATGTCAAGCAACCGGATAAATTGGTCAAAGATTATGTGCAGATCATAAGAAGTGATAATGGCACTGAGTTCAAGAATTTGATCATGGAAGAGTTCTGCAAAGACCATGGAATAAAGCAGGAATTTTCTGCTCCTGGAACTCCACAGCAAAATGAAGTTGTTGAAAGAAAGAATAGAACTCTTATTGAAGTTGCACGAACTATGCTTGATGAAGCAAAGTTGCCAACCTACTATTGGGCTGAAGCTATGCAGACTGCTTGTTTTACTCAGAATGCAACACTCATTAACAAGCATGGAAAAACACCATATGAGATGGTGAAGAAAAAGAAGCCAAATTTGAAGTATTTTCATGTATTTGGATGCAAGTGTTTTGTTCTTAAGACTCATCCTGAACAGCTATCCTAATTTGATTTAAAAGCTGATGAAGGAATTTTTGTTGGATATCCACTTTCCACAAAAGCATTCAGAGTCTACAATTTAAGAACAAAGGTTGTTATGGAATCTATCAATGTCTCTTTTGATGATAAGAAGATTACAGGACTTGAAGATTTCAATGATCATGATCAGCTGAGATTTGAGAATGAAGTTTTAAATTCTGATACTGTAAATCCTGACAGTCTAAATCCTGATACTGCAAACTCTGATGCATTAAACTCTGATGTTATTGAAACTGTAGTGTCTACGCCAAAGGAAGATGCACCTGTGCAGGGGGAGCATACTGAAGATACAACCACATTTCAAGAAGCATTGGAACCTACAATAGGCTCTTCAAGTTCTGATTCATCAAGTTCTGATGGGCCAAGTTCTGATAATTCTGGAAACTTAAGTGCTAATATTTCTGGAAACTCGAATTCTGAAGGATTCAACTCAGAGAGCATAATTTCAGGGGGAGAATCAGAAAATGTTGATGAAGACAGCATGGATCATGGGGGAGCATCCAATTCTAGAGAAAATCTTCCATCTGCAAGGAAGTGGACTAAAGCACATACACTTGACTTAATTATTGGAAATCCTGATGCAGGTGTCAGAACTAGAACATCTACATCAAATAAATGTCTTTATCACTCTTTTCTCTCTCAAACTGAACCAAAGAAAGTGGAAGAAGCTCTTCAAGATGCTGATTGGGTGCAAGTAATGCAGGAAGAGTTAAATGAATTTGAAAGAAACAAAGTCTGGACCCTAGTGGCAAGACTAAAGAACAGATATGTTGTTGGTACAAAGTGGGTGTTCAGAAACAAAACTGATAGTGATGGCATAATTACAAGGAATAAAGCAAGGATGGTTGCAAAAGGATATTCTCAATAGGAGGGAATTGATTATGATGAAACATTTGCACCAGTTGCTAGATTGGAAGCCATAAGGATATTTTTGGCTTATGCTGCTCACAAAAAGTTTACAGTCTTTCAAATGGATGTGAAAAGTGCTTTTCTCAATGGAGAATTGGAAGAGGAAGTATATGTTGAACAACCTCCGAGTTTTGTAGATTCAAAATTTCCTAATTATGTATAAAGACTTGATAAAGCACTTTATGGTCTTAAGCAAGCTCCGAGAGTATGGTATAAGACACTAGCTCAGTTTCTTCTGGAAAGTGGATTTAACAGAGGAACTATTGACAAACCATTGTTCTACCTCAACCATGGAAAGGACTTACTTTTGGTGAAAATATATGTTGATGATATCATTTTTGATTCTACAAATGATAGACTTTGCAAAAAGTTTGCCAAACTGATGCAGTCAAGATATCAAATGAGTATGATGGGGGAACTTAGCTATTTTCTGGGCCATCAAGTCAAGCAGAATGAAGAAGGCACTTTTATTTGTCAATCCAAGTACACCAGAAATTTGCTGAAGAAATTTGGAATGCAAGATTGTTCAAGTGCATCCACTCCCATGGCCACTGCAACAAAATTGGATAAGGATACTGGTACATCAGTATATATTACTGATTACAGGGGTATGATTGGCTCATTACTCTATCTAACTGCTAGTAGACCTGATATCATGTATGCTACCTGTCTTTGTGCAAGATTTCAAGCAGATCCAAGAGAACCTCACTTAACAGCTGTAAAAAGAATTTTCAAGTACCTTAAGGGTACAACTGATCTGGGATTGTGGTATCCTAGAGAATCATACTTTAAGCTAATAAGTTACTCAGATGCAGATTTTGCAGGATGCAAAATTGACAGGAAAAGCACAAGTGGAAGCTGCCAATTTCTTGGAGGCAGATTAGTTTCTTGGTTTAGCAAGAAATAGAAGTCAATTTCCACATCAACTGTAAAAGAAGAATACATTGCTGCATGAAGCTGTTGTGCACAGATTCTTTGGATGAAGAATCGGTTACTGAATTATGGGTTAGAATTTTCTAAAATTCCTATTTACTGTGATAATCAAAGTGCTATTGCTATGACAGGTAATCCAGTTCAACACTCAATGACAAAGCACATTAGCATTAGGTACCACTTCATAAGGGAACATGTGGATGAAGGTACAGTGGAATTGCATTTTGTTCCAACAGACCAACAACTAGTAGATATCTTCACAAAACCACTGTGTGAAGCTACTTTTACAAGATTGGTAAATGAACTTGGAATGGTTTCAGGTTCTTTCTTTAAATCTGCTTAGTTTATATTCTGATACATCAGATTTTATGATCACTATTTACAGATATTACTATCTTTGTGTATTTTGTGCTTAAATTGAAATTTTCTTAAGTGCTCATTGTTGTCTGATATGAATCTCTAAACTCTGATAGTGCTATGCATGTCTCTGTGACTATTCAATCCAATGAGGATAATTGTGCTAGATACTGAACTAATAGTCTTTAATATACTAAAAATCCCATGTTTGAAGTAATTGTTTATGTGGAAATCTTTTAACACAAGCAAATTCTGATATTGAGCTTAGTTAAGTTTACTTTATGTATCTTATTACTAAGTCAAAAACTAGAATAGTGCTTCTTATCTGTTAAGTTCTGATGTTAGTAAATCTGGTGGATGTACTAAGTGCTGATAAGCCTCACTTATCAAAAGAAAATGAAAAGAAAAGAAATAAAAAATCAGGTAATCCTTTGAGATCTAGAGTAAAAATGTGGAAGGGAAGACCCAAGTGCATTGCTGGTAATAAGTTATATGCATTAGAAAAGAAAAATAAATATTTTCTTGGTGAGTTTTCACACTCTATGATTACTGGAGAAATATTCTGACAATAGCATAAATTCTGATAAGGAGTCGTGACTCACTTACACTGTGAAGCCACTGATGGAATTTCAAAAGATGCATAAATTGATCACAAAACAGTTGAGGTGGACTCATGTATGAACTCATTCTATAGTAGACTTCAGAATAATGACAGATTTTGAGCAAAGTTCTTAGTTATGCCTTATTTCTAAGATGTACTGAAGTGAATCAGACTTTAATCGTTATCTGATATTTAGCTTACTGCACACACATACACTCCATATGAATGATGAAAATTACTGTGGTGATAAATGTTATTTTAGATGAACAGGTTAAGTGTCAGTTGCATAAATTCTGAGGACAAGTTATGATGGAAATTCTGATGATTAAGTTCTGAAGAAACGAAATCGGTATTTGTGTGAAGAATTACAGAAATAGACATTCACTTTTTGAATTAAGGAGCCAAGTTCTGATGACCTTTTAAATTCTAATAATAATCAAGTTCTGATGACCTGTTAAATTCTGATAATAATCAAGTTCTGATAATATTCAAATTCTGATGCTGACGTGGCAGTATTTCTTTACTTGGTTTATTTTTGGTCATTGCCTAAACGGTCATATTTTTCAGAATATTGGTTTATGAGAGATAAAACAGTATTATTCATTTATTTAATGGGATTACTTGGTTAGTGGGACGGTTTTTCTCCTTGAAAAACTGCATGTGATAAGTAATAATTGCTTATTTACCGTGCCCATTAACTTTTGCCTGAACTACTGCATGTCTGACAGGTGTAAAGGTCTGTTCCACTACTTATTAACTGCTGTCACGTGGGGTGTCTAAGTAAAAGAGATAAAAGACATTTAAATCTTTTATTTTCATTCTTATTCTACTCTTTCTCTTTTCTTATTCTCTCTCACAATTTCTGACAGTTTCTTTACAGACATTTTATCAAACACCTTACAGGAAATTTTATTTCTCACTTATTTCTCATGGCACCCAAGGATTTAATAGTTGATGGAGCCAAGTTTGTACCAAACAACTATGCTGCAATCTTGAACAAGGCTGAAGCTCCATCAGATTTGCACTTTGTGCAAGATTTCTTAGCAAATAGTGAGATTGGGTATGCTTTGACCCAACCTCAAGCCATTTCAAGCCAACAAGTCCTGACGTTTTGGCGAACTAGAATTTTTGATGATGGTGGTTCTACTGGTACTCCAAGCATCGTATTTGAAGTTAATGATGTTGAACATGTGGTCACTCCTGGAGCCGTTCGTAAAGCTCTTCAGCCGTATATTCTCAACAGTGGAGGACCCTGTTCTTCAGCAGCTCATGGCCAGTTTGGGCTATGAGAGTAGTTTAGGAAAGCTTGGACAATTGAAAAGAGCAAATATCAGGAAGGAATGGAGCTTTTTCTTCAATTGTATCACTAAGGCATTCGCCAATAAGTGCTCCAACTTTAATGCCATTCCAATCATGAGTCAACAAATCGGGTATGCTCTTATTCATCAAACTCACTTTGATTTTGCAAGTGCTGTGTTAGATTTCATAGGGGATAAGATGACAAAGGATAGGAATGTAGTATACTTTGCTAGATTCTGTCAGCTTATATATTCTTTTTGTTGTGCTGATGAGCCCCAACCTACCACTGATTTAATTCCACCCTTTAAGCTTGCAAATAGGGCTTTTAATGACTTGCTAAATGCTGACATAAAGAAACAAGTTGTTAGACCATTACACCTCGTTTAGTGAAATAGATACTGGTAAATGCTGATCCTCAAACCTACATATCTGTTTACCATGATGTTCAACCCACCAACACATCCCAGCCATCACAACAGGCATCAGACCATACCACATCTACACAAACACCTCAAACTTCTCAACCTCAACCTGCTCAACCCTCCATCAGGACATATTTCAAACCATCACAGTCATCTCAACCTTCAGCACATCCAGTGCAGCCTTCTTCTGCTAGAGCAACAACATCAAGATCTAAGAAAGTTTCACAACAGAAAAGAAGGAGGATCATCTTGAGAGATGAATCAGATGATGAGGCACAGGTTCAACCTACAGAACCTGTTGTTGCTTCAGCTGAGAAAGTCTCTTCTCAGAAAGATACAGAGACTGGGAGTTCTAAGTCCCTCAAAAGGCCTAGAACAATTAATTCTGATGATTCAGCTCCTACAGTCTCCTCAAAAGCTAAAAGATTTAAAACATTAGCAAAAAGGCCTACAGATTCTGGTAAAGGAATGGAAGCAGCAGCTAAGGAAGAGGGTCAGGAATCTCTGATCTCATAAGACCCTGTTGAAGCTCACAATTCTCCAAGTGCTGATCCAGACCTTCATGCAACTCATCACTCTCCACTTCATGAACCAGAAACAACTCATATTCCCACACCTCCAGTATGTCCAGTACATGCTGATAACCAGGGGTCAAGTGATGAAATTGACATTCATAACTTGGAAGTACCTGAGGTTTTGTATCTAGAAGCTCCACCAACTCAAATCACTCCACCAATAACACCAATTCTAGATGCTGATTTTAATGAAGATATTCCTTCTATACCAATTCTGAATCTGGATGATGAAAATCAGAATTTAGGTGGGCATCAAGGTTTGGCTGTTGATCAGAACTTAGTTAGAGATCAGCACTTAGAGGATGATGTTGAAGTCTCAATAGCCTCTCATACTATTCTTTTATCAGAGGAAAGTGATGATGCTGATTCTATAAGTTCTGATACTATTGAACTTACTGGTGAAGCTGCTGTCAATGTAGATGCTGATGCAGCTGGTCCATCAGGACATGCACCTCCACAAGCTCCTTCAAAAGCTGATCTTGTTAAAAAGTTTGTTAGAGGAGATGCACCAGTACCTTGGAGTGAAACTCCTAGAGGAAGGGAGTGGACCAAGGAATGGAACAAAGTTGATTTCATTCCTACTTCACACATACTTGCTGAGCACTTGGCAAAGGCTGATGAGATGCTAGTCAATGATGATTTCAAGACACAGCTCAGGGTTACTGCACTCAGTACAAGACACCTTTAAAGTCAACAATCTGTAACTCAGGCCAAGGTAGACAAGATTCAAGAATCCTTAAATCAGCAAGATATGGTTGCCAAGCTGGACAAGAAAAGGTTTTTCAAACCTACTTTTGACAAAATTGAGTACATTGAGAAAACCCAAGAGACGCAACAATCTCAGATTGATGAAATTTTGAAGAATCAAGCTTCTCATCAAAATCAACTCAATGAGATCCAATCCTCAGTGGAATTTCTTCTCTCTCTTCTTTTACCTGCTGATGCCAAAAAGGGGGAGAAAGTAATTAAGTCCAAATGCAAAACTGTTAAGTCACTGAAGGGAAAGGATGATGAAAAAGATGACCAGGGAAACTCTGGAATGGGTGGAGGTCATGGTGAAAGTAAAGGTTTTTCATCAAGAAAAGCTGGAACTACAAGTCAAATAACAAGTTCTGATACTGGGAGAAGAATAAGTTCTGATACTGGTTAAAGGATAAGTTCTGATGAACATCTGGAACTTGATGAGGAAATTTCAAGACTATTATTTCTGAAAGAAAATTCAGGAATGGACTTTGAGAGTCTAAAGGAAGAAGAAGCTAGACTTATGTTAGAAAACGTCAACTCCAAATCTAAAGCTTTTGTTGGTGAAAAGAAACTTCCTAAGGCTAAAGGCATTGTGATAAAAGAAAGGATAAATCCTGAGGCAACTAAGGCCAAATCACAAATGGAGATAGATCGAAGGTCCAAGGGCAAGGAAAAAGTTGATGAACCTGTAAAGGTTTATGTACCATTTATGGATTAAGAAATATCTGATGAAGATGCTAGTCTTACTCTGATACAAAGGAAGATTTCTCAAACAACCTCTGACATGGCTCAAGTTGTTCAGAGTCAAGATATAGTAAGTTCTGATATGACAAAGAAGCAAGCAACCTCTGACATAGCTCAAGTTGGCTTGATATCAGAAGATAAGGAAAAGGAAACCTCTGACATTGCTCATATTAAACCTTCAAAGTTACTCCTACCAGGATTCACCAAAGCTAAACAGACTCAACCTTTGAAGACTGCAACAAGTGGTTTTGAAGCAAGGGTGGTTACAGGAAAAGAAGCAAGAGATAAATCTGGACTGGGTAGTGCTGATGAAAGAAGAATACATAACACAACCAATGATCCAACTTCTTTAAGTGAACCAGGTGTTGGAGCAACTCCTGAAAGATTGAATCAGCTTGAATCTGTACAGATTGTTTACCATACCTTCTTGAAAGAACACATCTTGTTATATTTTATGACAGATGGAAGGGTATACCATATTAGGCAGAATGCTATAACACTGAAGTATTATGAGGAACTAGAACATGTTCTATTCTTACTTCAAGTGAAGAACAGATTAACCTATAGTGCTGTAAATTATTTGAAAACTTAAATTTAGAGATAGAAGAAGTTTTATTATGTAAAGTCTGACAGCACATACTGTCCCACGTACAGAGATGACAAGGGTGATATTTTTGAGATGAAGCCTAACTCTGCTAATATTATAACTACCTTTCTGGGTTATAAGGCTGTGGAATTCAATCTTGAGTCTGACAAGGCATATTTGATCAGACTAGATCAGGACATAAGGAAAGCTAGAATAAATGATCTCAGGGCTGCTATCTTTCAAATTGGTGAAGATACAGTTGAATTGAAGAATGCTAAAAGGAGGATGGTTAATGAACTTGAATATGCTGAGATATGTTTGTTAAAGAATTATCTGAGAACAACTCCTGATCAAAGAGATCAGTAATTGAAGCCAAGTCAAAGATCTACAACTGATTAAATTCTAATGTGTATACAGACTGAAGCTGTTATCAGAAGTTAAAAATGGTAAAGCTACAAGGACTGTAAGTTGTAGTTATCTAGTCAAATTCTCATGCATTTGTACTTAATGTTTTTGACATCATCAAATATCAGTTAAACTTGTATATTATGCTAAATTACAGGTTGTGGGAGATTGTTAGATATATTTGATAATGTCATGACTAATATGATTTGTGTTTAGTTTTCAGATCTTACTTAATAGGACAAATCAGTACTTACTGAAATGAGCACTTACTGGAAGTCAGAACTTAATGATATCAGTACTTAAATTATCAGGAGATAATTATCAGAAGATGGATATCAGAACTTAAGTGCGGAAGACTTTCAGATAAGGAAGGCAGCTGATTGAAAGGAAAGAAGATCAAGACAAACGCAAGAAGAGATATGCATGAAGAAGGAATTCTATGAAGAATAGAATACTTGGAAGAAAAGATAACTAGTTGATATATTTTAGGAAGCATAATTATATTCCATATCAATTAGAGATTATCTTGTAACTGTGTAGTATATAGATACAGACATAGGGTTTACACTATATGTGTTATCATAATCGAAGTTATTATTTATTGTAACCCTAGCAGCTCTCGTGATAATTTGTTCATCACTGAGAGAGGATAGTTCCATATTGTAACAGAGTTTAATAAAGCTTGTTTTCTGTTACTTGTGTTCTTTAATTCGATTTGATTGTGATAAACACTGTATTCAACCCCCTTCTACAGTGTGTGTGACCTAACACACTTGATATGAAGTAGGGAAATGGTGCAAGGACAAATCATGCAACTGATCGAGGGTACTGGGAAACCACTAGTAAAGACAGAGCTGGAAAACCACTGATCGAGGATCTTTTAATTTTTTTGTTCTATTTCTTTATAGGAAAGAAAATTCTCGAAACTAGTAAACTGATAGGTCTTATAAGGGAATGTATAGATCAGAAAGCTCTAGTTAACATTATAGAGTATATTTTTGTTTATTTTGTTGACTTGTATGAAAAACAAGTTTATGGCATGTTCAATTTACAAACAAATCCTGTCAATTTTTTTTTGAGAAATATATTTCATTAGGTACTTAAGTATTACAAACAAATTCATTTAATATAATACAAATAATTATAAAACTTTTACAGTACGAAAAAAAATATTACAATGATTTTGTGGCCCACTAGTGGGTCCCACAAGAGGGCCCCACTGGGGGCCCCATTTTTTTTGGAAATTCTAAGTCCAAAGGTAACATACATATTGTGATACTATAGACATAGATTGATGTTACCTTTGATAGCTATTGTAACACAAATGTGAATGTTACACCAGGGCAAAAGTAATGTTACCTTAGGGGCCAAATGTAACTCGAAAAAAAGCAACTTAATTTTTATGTTACCTTAGGGCTTTTTCTGACTGTGGTAACATTTTTTTGGGCATGTTGTAACATTTTCTTGGTGTTGCTATAGACTATTTACGGGTGAAGTGAGTAAAAAGAAGAGAAAGGAGATAGCCTTACCTGTTATAAATGAGAGTGGTGAGGAACAAACAGAAACTGAGTCACCATTGGTCAAAAGGACAAAGAAAAGTAAGAAATCTGAGCTGACCACTCAAACCACCTCTGTGTCTTCCCAAAAGGATGCAGTTGTAAAAATGGGGCCTAAACAGACTCTAGAAGCATCCTCTCAAAAGGGTGTTTCTATTGAAAAGAGCATTCTCCACAATGCACCCTGTAAGGAGTCTGCACAACCAACAGTTGAACAAATTCAAGTGTATGGTAGAAGAAATAAGGATGACACACATAATGAGAGCACATCTATTGAAGCTCCCTCATCCATTCAGGGGGAGCTGCCAACACTCACTACTAAACAACAAATCTTAATCTCTCAAATTTTTTCTTCACATACATTACTTGAATCCATTCCTCAAGTGCAATCTCATTCAAGTGACTTGGTTCAAGAAACCTTGCTCACCATCCAGACATGATATTTAGATGGTGAGAGGCTACAAGCTGGGGTAGACCTTGATGACACCATCAAGAAATTTCTTTAGCAATAGATGCTAGGAGTACAATTGCCAATGACCCTGCTTTGGGAGATGCAAGTTTATCACATTCATGTGACAGTAGTTTGCAAGAAGCACAAGGGTTTGAGACTGGTGCACATGACAGTAACCCATTCAAATCCCCTCCAATTTAATTGGAGGTTCCCACAACTAGTGTGGAACAATAACTTGTCATAAACACAGAGCAATCTGTGAGTAAAACTGTGGCTTCTGTCACAGGTGGTTCTGATTCAACTACACAACCATCAACCTCACAACCTCAACAACCACATCTTCTCTCTCAATGGTTGCAAGCATCTGACTCACAACCTACATATATGGATGATCTTCTTGTTGAGCAAATTTCTGGATTAGCCGACATTTTATAGCATCTACTTAATTCAGATATGAGCAATTAGGATTATCAAGCCATCATGCTAACATACAATAAAAAAGTTAAAAAATAGAAGCTGAAAATTGTAAATGATGCAGAACAAGATGGAAATATAGATGCATGGCTATCTGAGGATTTTGTTTTGGAAATGGATCAAGTCTTGGCTAGGTTTAGGGATGAATATGTCACTATTCTGGGAAGCAATGCCAAGGCCATGACTCTACAAGATGTTTATGATGCAGTTACAGAAGTTTACAAAGCTCAGCTTAAGGTTTTTCACCTTTTTGGTAAAGCTCTAGAAGTAAGGATGACTGGTCATGAAGACAAAATCAGGAAGCTGGTAAATGAGAAGATGGATGAAATTATACCCTCTCAGGTCAAGATCACCTCAAAGTTTCAACACTTTGTTGATCAAATGAAATAGATTAGATTTGACCACTATGGAAAAGAAAGTCAAGAGTTTGAGACAATCCTTCATTGCTCTTCATGAAGTGGTCCAACAAAAAATCACCAATGCAAATGACTCAAAGGTCAAGTTGGACCAGCTTCACCAGACCAGATATGAGCCTTCTGCATTGCTTATAGATGGCATCAAACAAGCTGTGGAAGCAACTTTTGGCTCCTCAACATCTACAAGTTCACAACAGCCTGTCTCAAACTCTATAAATCTTCAAATCCAATCTCTTCAACAATAAGTCTCAGAATTGAAGACCTCAAATGTCTCTCTCAATGCTCAAACTCAAGCCTTGACTTCTCTAGTCAAAAGTCAATAGTCAGATATCCAGAACCTGGTGGACTCTCACAAGCATCTTCAAATACAAAATTATGTTGCTTTGGGGGCCATCATGGGGAAGCTCAACATATCATTGCCCTCTCTACCTAAACAAATAAGGCCATAAATTCCAATTCCCCTACTCATGCCTTTCACCAAGACTAAGGGGGAGATTGAGGCTAGGATTTAACAATCTAGGGATGCTAAAGCAAAATTTAAAGCTAAAGAGCCTATTCAGGTTGATCAAAGCTCTTCTCATGTTGATGTTGAAAAAGAAAGACTTCTCAAGGCTGTAGAAGGACCTAATCAGGATCAGGAATTCAATGAACTTCTTGCAGCTCTAAGAGTGTCTCTTCAAAACAACTATGTGACCTACAAGAAAACTTTGGCCAAGAACATCAATTTCATAAGGGCTGTGGTTGTGAAAATTGATAACTTTTTGGAGAAAAGTATTGTGGTGAACATCAATGATGGTGGTGTGGACAGGTGTCTTCAGGTGACTCTGAGTGAATCCAGCTATTCTAAAAGACACTCAACTTCTCCAAGAGCTAAAAAAGGCACAGATAGCAGCTTTTCCTGAAGCCTATCTCTATCCAAACAAAGGAGTAGTTTATGTCTGTCCAATAACCAAACAAGCCAAACATTTCCTTGTTCCTAAACACTGTGTCAAATCAACTATGAAGCTGATCATGACTCTACAGTCTGATCTAAAGCACAAAAGGAGCAAGAAACAGGAGGATGTGGAGATGATAAAGATCTTAGATAGATATCTTGTAAATCCTGACACCATGCTTCCAACTACTCAATATAATTTAAGAAAAGACAAGGATGATGATGAGCAGAAGGATGACAAACAAAAGCCTTCTGGCTCAAATCCAAGTCAAGCTTCTAAAGCAACTAGCAGCAAGGACAAGAATCCAGGAGAGAAAAAGGAAGATGAGAAGAAGAATGGTGAAAATAAAAGGAGAGGAGAAAGGAGAAGCAAACAAAGGCATGATGGCTCAGAACCACAACAAACCCAAAAAATCCAAACAAATCTAGATCAACCTTCAAGGCCAACAGCCTCAATCATCAAACCACCTCCAACCTTTAAGCCAAAATTTCTATACAAACAAACTGCAAACACCTTCCTAAAAACACAAATTACCTCAAACCAAACATCTCTCAAGAAAATCAAAATTATCAAGGTAAAATCTCAACAAATTGCAGATTAGTTCAATATTCAAGATTATCAAGCAACAAACAATCTAATAAGTTGGATTGACAAGTCTACAAAACCAGCTTGAAGAGTACAAGATGAAGGGCCAAGATTAACTGGCAGAGCAAAGTCACAGTCGTGCAAGATTAGCAAAGATACACTAAGCCAAAAATATAAAATTTTGATTATCCAAAAATAAGGTTTAGTACAAGTTGTTGCATGCTGTGTAATAACCAGTGTTTACTGTTCTATAAAGTAAACATTGGATGCTTTGTTAGATGTAACAATTTAGATCAGAAAAATCTTGTATTCAGTCAAGGAAGAAGCTAAGCTCTTTATTTACAAAGAGCCTAAAATTTTTGTAGCAAGACATTCTTAATTTTAATATAAAAATAAGTGAGTTTTGAAGATCTGTGTTCTTTACTATTAACTACTTAATTTTAATATAAACACATTCACTACAAGATTCAATTTACTTTGTTCATCACCATATATAAATTAAAAAAAGCATAAAAAACACTAGAACACATTCACCCCCCCTTTGTGTGTTATTCATTACCTAACAGATGATATTCAAGTCTACATTTAGTATGAAATGAGTTTTCATTCTCATGATTCACTTGCTCAGTTGACTCTTCATTCATTATGTTGCTTGTGTTGATCTCAGCTTCATCTTCAGAATCACTATCAATGTTGAGATTTTCAAACTTAAGGGCTTTAGCATCATTCTTATCAAGACATTCCAAGCTTGGACACTTGTCATCATCAAAAGTCACATATGTGCTTTCCATAATATTCTTTTGTTCAAGAACATAAACTCTGTAGGAAGTTCTTTCCAATGAATATCCCAGAAAAATTCTTTCAAAAACTTTAGAGTCAAATTTTCTCACATATTCAGAGTTGTCTTTTAGAACAAAACACTTGTTTCCAAACACATGCAGATGCTTCATAGTAGGCTTCCTTGTAGATAAGATTGAGTAGGGTGACT
Source organism: Apium graveolens (assembly GCF_009905375.1). NCBI lineage: Eukaryota > Viridiplantae > Streptophyta > Magnoliopsida > Apiales > Apiaceae > Apium > Apium graveolens. The sequence goes on from NC_133648.1 coordinate 261,973,904, forward strand.
TTCCAAGATTTTTGTTGATGAGATATCTATTTTGAGTGTAGAATGTAGTGTTGATAGCTTCTTCCCAAAAACTTGTTGGAAGATTGGCATCTTGCAGCATTGTTCTAGAAGCCTCTACTAGAGTTCTATTATTTCTTTCAACTACCCCATTTTGTTGAGGTGTTCTTGCAGCTGAGAAATCTTGAACAATACCCCTGTCTTTGTAGAATTCAGTTAAAGTAGCATTCTGAATTATGTACCATTGTCACTCCTCAATCTCTTTATACAGTTTTGATCTTCAGCTTGCTTCTCAGTTTTCTTGATGTGTTCAATATAATGTGTGGAGTTTCATCCTTTGACTGCATAAAATCTACCTATGTGTATCTTGATTAGTCATCCACCATCACAAGTGCATATTTCTTTATAGAAATTGATAAGACAATAACTTTTCCAAACAGGTCCATGTGAATAAGTTGCAGAGGTGCACTTATGGAATTCACAGCTTTGTTTTTGTGAATAGACCTTTTTATTTTGCCTTTTTGACAAGCCTCACAAACTTTATCTTGAGCAAATTCCAAGTTTGACATGTCTCTCACTAATTTCTTTTTCACCAAGGCATTAAGTGTTTTGTAGTTCAGGTGAAAGAGTTTCTTGTGCCACAACTTGTTTTGCTCAATAGATGCCTTGGTATAGAAGCAACATATACCATCTTTATTTGTTGAGTATAAATCTGGAACAAATAACCTTCCCTTTCTTGCTCCTTCCAAAGCAATTTCACCAGTCTTTTTGCTGATAATTGAGCAATCTCCTTTGTCAAATAAAACCTTGAGTCCTCTATCTGTGAATTATCTGACACTCATGAGATTCACCTCAAGACTAGCTACAAGTGCTACATCTTCAATGACAACATTTCCAGAAACTAACTTGTCATATTCATTATGAATCCTTTGCTATTGCCTCCAAAAGTGACCAATGGGTCGATCTCCTCAAATTGTGATAGCAGGGTCTTATCACCTGTCAAATATCCGAAGCATCCATTTTTAGTGATTTATATGACTCTCTTCATTTTTCTCTGCACACATTGAGGATTAAGTGTGTTTAGCTACCAAGCAGTGTTGGGTACTTTCTTCATTTTAACAAAAATTGTAGAAGTAGAATTTGATGACTCAGAAAGAACAGTGTTCAATTACTGATGTGCATTTTCCTCTTTAGCTGTAGATCCAGTTTTAACTTCTTTGAGATCTATATTCAGTTTATGACAACTTGTCATTACTTTCATATTGCAAGGAATACAATTAAATTTGTCACGGATTAAATATGGATCTTCAGCCTTTGCTTTATTGTATTTGTATGCTCCCACTTTTGGCTCACGAACAACCTATTTATAAAGGTGAGTTAGATGATTTGTAGAACCACACTTTTGACATTGTTTCCTGGGAGCATCTGCAACAAAGGCAAAGTTATTGCTCTTTTTTACTCCAATTTTCCCATTCATGTTCTTCTTTCTATTTCCTGCTTTCTCAGTCTTGATTTCTTTGATTAGTATCTTAGAAACTTGGTTGACCATGGGCTTGTTCTTAATTTCAGTAGTAGGAGTGGTTTCTTCATTTTTCTTCTCATTATCTTCATCTGCAAGTTCTTGCTTGATGACCAACTCAACTTCACTAAAATTGACTTCACATGCCTTGAACAAAGGTGCATCAACCTTTCCCAGCATAACTGGGACATCTTGATTTATATTTGCTTAATCTTTGTCACCTTCGTTTTTTTTATTATTTTTCAAGGCATCATAGTCCAAACTAATAGCTATATTAGCACATGGTTTGTTTTTCTCAGGGTACTGTCCAACCAACCGAGATGCATTTCTGAAAAACTTCGATTTCACCTCATTCTTCTCCAACTTTTCCCTCAACACAACTTCAATTTCACTTGCACACTTAGAGCTTGTTTTTCAAATATTCATTTTCTTGCTTGATTGTTTCAAGATCAACAAGCTGCGATTCCAATTCTTTCTTTTCATTCTCAAGCTTGTGATTTGTCTTTGACAGTCTACTAACCTCTCAGTAGCTGCCACCATGCTTGTGTGGATATGAAACATCTCTACACCCATCTTTTCAACAGTTTCCTTATATTGGCTTATATTTAAATCAATGGTAGTTAGAGTTGGTACCTCTGATTTTAATGAGGGTGATTCTCCTTGCTCAAGAGTCGTAAGTGCATAATTTACAAACTCTTCATTCTCATCTTATTCATCAGTATCATCCCAACTCATGCCTTCAGCTAAGTAAGCCTTCCCCTGTTGTTTATTGAAGAGAGCTTCATAATTTGCTTCCAATTTCAGATATGATTTATCCTTCTTTACTTTCTTTGACTTCCTGCACTCAATAGCAAAGTTGTCCAACTCATCATAGTTAAAGCACCTTATTTTTTATCTTTCAACAGATCCAGTGTTGTATCCACCTTTGCTAGCTGAGTTATACTGAGTTTTTGGTTTCCAGTTGTTGCTATTTGAGGATTGTCCCTTGTTCTTGGAAAACATTGGCTTTTTGACCCTTATGTTAAAAACTTTTTTAGCCAGGTAAGACATAGATTGATCCATCTCATCTAGCTCATCAATAGTGTAGAATTCATATTCCTCTAGCTCCAAAACAACTTATTTATGAGGTCCATTATTCTTTTGCTCCACAGCATGAATGACTGGAGCTTGAGCATCTTGTTCATCTTCACTTGCTTCACTGTCATTGACCACCAATGCACTGGATCCATCTAATACATGTCCTTGGTTTGCTTTTAACTTTCTTTGCAACATCTCAAGTTCAAATGTCTTCAAGATCCCATATAAGACTTCCAGTGTCATTCTGCTCAAGTCTCTTCCTATTCTAATAGCTCATAATTTCCGTTCAAGGTGGTCAGGAAGAGTTAAAAAGAACTTTAGGTTAACCTCCTCAGCTTCATAATATTTATCATGAAGTTGCAAGTCATTTATCAGTTTATTGAACCTTTCAAAAACTTCAGTAATTCATTCTTTAGGCTTTGCCATAAATCCCTCATACCGAGACACCAATATTCTCCTTTGATTAGACCTTACTTCGTTTGTACCCTCACAAAAAATTTCAATCTTCTCCCAAATCTGTTTGGTTGTGTCACATATGAGAATATTGTTGTACATGATATTGTCAAGTGACTCTATCAGAATTAGTTACAGGCCACTATCCAGAGAGACTTTCTCTTTTTCAGTTTCAGCGTATTTTGAGGTGTCTTTAGGGGCAAAGTGAGCTGAAATGACCATGTATCCATCAGTAGATTCATCAACCCTTTCCATGGGAATAAAAGGGCCATTCTTGAGAATCTAGATGTACATTGGGTTGGCCATACTTATTAACATCATCATCTTTTTCTTGCAAAGTATATATTTGATTTTATTACTACGCCATAAGTGGGCTACTATAATGCAAGTGTTACAAGTAGTGTTACATAGCTATGAATTTTTGTCCTATTGTAACACCCGCCAATTAGTGTTACATTAGTTATAAAACTAGTGTTGCAGAAAAATGCTAGTGTTGCACGACATGTAACACCAACACTTAGTGTTACATTAAATACTTCATTAATTTTTAAAAATATTAAAGTAAAAATACTATCATAAATTAATATTAAAATTATATTTTCATCTATTAGTGAATGAAAAATATTATATACAGTGTTATAAAATTATAAAAAATGTACATAAATACAGAATTGTTTTTATTTGTTTTTTATTTAATAAATAATAAATAAATGGAAAAAATAAAATGGAAAAAATTAAAAAATGATACACAATTTACTTACTAGGTGAATTATTTGGCGGCACTTTCCCCCCCAAAATGAATTACTGGACTTTGTACAAAAGACTGTATAAAAAAAACTCTCTTCTACGACGAGGCGCTCTATCGATACAATATTCACTCTTGTCAATTCTCTTATTTCTCTTTCGAAGGATGAATTATTGAAGAAACAATTGAAGATTCGGTAAATATATATACATTTTTATGGATGTATTTTAGAGGCCGTTACTAATTTTTCAAATGAAGATTTGAGAGCTTCAAATTGGGACTTCTGTTCTTTTGCTCAGATTTAGTGGTAAATATTTACTTCTCTGCTCCGATTCAAATATATTTCATATTTTCTCCAATTAACTTTTGTTCTTTGTGAAATTTAGTCGATTAAGACTTTAAAATTAGGCGTTAGGATTTTTTTTTCATATTCAATTGGGTTTCGTTTAGGTTTTTTCTCATATTCAGTTGAGATTTTGTTAAGGTATGTTTCTCATATTCGATTGGATTTTGAACTATTAAGGTATGTTTCATTGTTAAGATGTGTTAGATATGATTTTTTAAGTTCAAGTTTGGTGATATTACTATTAAGATGTGTTTTTTTTGGTTTGTTTTTTGTTTCTTGAGATGGGTTTATGGCAAAAGTTTAAATTTTTTACCCGAAAGATCATTCCTTTAATTGAAAAGAATGTAAAAAGGGGGGTCTTTAATGGAGGAGAATGATTATTTTATGTGTAATAAATAAAGGGATGTTGCTAGAGATATGACTGTTAAGTCTAGCAATTCGCAATTGAAAGTTCGAAAACTTAATCTTATTTATGCCATTTGTCCCGCCTGTAAAGTTATTTGGTTGTGGACCTTATGGTCAGTGCAACAGCTAGTAATTAGGTATATCCAAATTTTCAAAAGTGAAAATTTTGTTATTTAAGTTTTCTTGAAAAAATACAATAGCATCGTGTGGAGTTTTGCATTGCAGATCACACTTTGATATTAAAGTTTTGGGAACTTTTTTTCTTTTTGTTCTTGAAATCCCCATACTTGATACTGCAGCTAAAGTTTTCTTATTTCAGTTATTTTTCATTTTTCATATTTAGATTTTAGTTCTTTTTCCATATATTAACTCGTCACTATTGTTTATGAGAACCTTACAATTAAGAGGCAAGCCCGATATTAGTGTCCCCAGTTTTCCTTCCATATCTAGAACTTGCTCTTAACTTTATATAATCGTGTATCCTACCTAAAAAAGAATTTTCAAGGTAAAGGGATGAAACTGCTAAACATGTGCGATGTCACGCATGATTAGCATGTTGCGGCTCTAGTTACATGCAGCAGGGGATGTATTACATAAAAATTAGTCATTAAACATAAGAGCTGGTCATGAGACCCTTGCTGATCAGTTACAGATTTCTACTTTCTTCTTTCTGATGGAAGGCATAGTTAAGTACAAAGGAATTATTATAAACACAACTCCTTTTTTAGACAATTGTAAAAAATAAATAGCATGAATAAGCCCCCATTTTATGGAATTTATAGTTCTGCCACTTTAAAAGCATGAACTGCACTTTTTGGCTTTATCATTTTCTATCTTTAAACTTGTCAAACAGTAACATACACATATTAATCATAAAGATTTGTTGAAATCTAATTTGGACTTGTTTCTCAGGAAATGAAATTTAATTGGAAAATTGTTTTTGGTTCTTCAGTTACTCAATTTCCTAGTATATTAACATTGTGATCGCCTGTTCATTTTATTTGGGTTTCTCAGTTTGTGATGAGCACTGGATCTGGAGTCAATGAATTTACCCTTGATCCATCTCTGGGGGAGTTCATACTCACTCTTCCAGGCATTAAGGTATTTTCTCTGAAAGAAGTAACTTTTTCATGTTTTTCATGTTAGCTCCACAGCTCAGAATTATCAGTATCCCTGGTCTATTAAGCTTGACAAATCAGTTGTTTCTCTTAAAGATAGCGAATGTGGATCAAATAGCATAATGATAACTAATGCACATTACTGCAGATCATTAGTTGAATTTGATGTGAGTACATTGATCTTCAACTATTCAATTCATATGAACTATATATAAAAATACACTTTTCTTCTTTTTCTTGATTGTAGGTTCAAGGGCATATATACTAATTGTTTGAGTTCAGAGAAGTGATGAAGAGGTGATTTCATCTTGTGTGTGAAAACTATCGTCAAGTTGCATTCGTGTAAACTCACACCAAAGAAAGATAAACTAAAGTAATATCATACTTTATTCATGGTTGTTGGGCCTGAACCAGTTTATTATGTTTCTGTTTTATATGCATCTTCTTTCCCTTCCGTATATATTTTAATTATGTCATTTCCATTGTTCTAGGGTAATATTCCTGAACTAGCTTTGGGATTTAACTGTATTGGTGGAAATGCTGCAATTCTGGTTATGAAATTCTTGAGGTAAGACGGTATGAAATTCTGGTTATGAATTGTCACCACATTCAATTCTGAGATCTAATAAAAGGACGTGTGTAAAATCTTGACAACTATAAAGTCCCTTATAGATTACGTTGTTGTTGTTCTCTCTGTCTCTCCCCTAAAAGTTGTATGCAAGTGAAAGGTCGGATATTTTTTCTGCAAATTCACAAGAAAGTCCCTTATAGTTATCTCAATACTATATTAACTACTTTTAGGGGAGAGATAGAGAGAACACCACCCCTAAGAAAAATTTATTGAATTTAATTTAGTAACTACTGAACTTTTGGAGCATAAGTTGAAGACATAATTTCGGCTATGATACCATGCATTTTATTGGCCGCAGGAGAAAACCTTGTTGATATTACTAAATTATTTATTGTACGTTCCTTTGTTGTTTTGAAATATATGAAAGTCAACAAGTACATGAGTAATTTACATAATTCTTTTATTCTTTTACATTTACTTTAATATATGAAAGTCAACAAGTACATGAGTAAATTTTGATCCGAGATTTATATATTTGTTTTAATCATTTATCCCATCTTGTAGGTACCTCAAAAAATGCACCTCTTAGGGATTACTCTTTATCAAATTCAAATGATCAAGACGACAATAACACCCATATCATTCAAGGCGGCCAAATTCTTAGATATTGTATATTATTTTACATTAGTACATCGCTCACAGTTATGGTTGCCAATGTACTTGTAGTAATCTAGTAGAGTTATCATTTACACTTGGTTTGTAGACGAGACTGTTATGTATTGCTTTTTTGATGTTACGTTGCTTCTGGGAATGTTGTTTAAAAATGACATGTATTTCAAAATATTTAAAATTAATCCTTACATTTGTCTATCCTACTGTATGGTATATTTAAAAATAGTATTACATTACAAATGCTAGTATTGCTTAATTACAAAGAATTGGTGTTGCAATAGATAAAATATATTGTTACAATATGTTATATGGGCCCACGGGTGGATCCCACTTATGCAATCTTGATCAAGCTATTGTATCACTCATTTTGCATTACATTTGGGCCTCTTATTGTTATAGTAGTTGCCTATTGTAACGTTTTCTTCTCTGTTATAATAGATCAGTGAAGTGTTACATTAGGGTGTCTATTGTAATGCTCGTATATGTAACTCCCCTTGGTGTTACAATAGACCTAATGTAACATTTTTTGGGCCTCTTGTAACACCATTTAGGCATTACAATAGCCCACTTATGGCGTAGTGTATCAAAGGCTGGTATCCTGACATTGCTTATCTTTTGTGCACTCATACTTGCAAGATCTTTATCTGTTTTCTTTCATATTTGGCTCTGATACCACTTGTTAGATATTGAATGCAAAAAAGAGGGGGCGGGGGCGGGGGTGAATGTGTTTATTGGATTTTTAGCCTTTTTAATCTTGTTTGGATATTATGTGAACAAAGTAGTTTATATTTGCAGAAATATTGTGTTAGGGATTTAACAAGCACAGTATTTCAAAATTCACTTAATTTGTATTAACTAAATTTGTCTTGCTACAAATTCTGTGTTCTTAACAATCTAAGAACTCAGCTTCTTCCTTGAGAATATACAAGAAAATTTGATCTGTTTTGTTACACCTAAATTAAGGACCAGTGCATGCTTTATACACTAGCAGCACGGGTTTACAAGACTTGTACTAAAAGGTACTAACCTACTTTCCAAAGCAACCTTTTTCTATTTCGATTTCTAGCTTAGCAAATCTGTGCAGAATCTTGCAGGTATGTGACCATCCTATATCCGGTTAATCTTGGCCCTTGATCTTGTATTCTTCCAGATACTTTGTATAATTTTCAATCTAGTGAATAGATCATTTGTTGACTGGTAATCTTGAATCTTGAACTTGTCTGCACTCTGTATTTGAGATGCATATCGAGATCTCCAGTTTATTCTATAGAGAAGTGACATCTTGATAAGTATAATGACTTATCGAGATCTCTGAGTTCTCTATAGTTATATTTGGCTTGTCGAGGTCTCTTGATCTTTGCATGTGAAATGACTTGTCGATATGTGTGAGATCTCTATATATAAATGACTTGTCGATATCTCTGAGATCTCTACGTACACATTTTGACTTGTCGATATCTCTGAGATCTCTAATGAGAAATTGACTTGTAGATATCTTCAATTCTTCATATATTCATTTGACTTGTAGATATCTCTGAGTTCTCTACATGCAAAAATGACTTATCGATATCTCTAGTTCTCTTCATCTTCATTTGACTTGTCGTTATCTCTGATATTTCTCTATAAGCCATTTTGGATTTCTCGATAAGCTATTCTCGACTTCTCGAATGACTTCTCGATATAACTTGATCTGTGACTTGTCGATATCTTGACTTAGAACATTTTTCATAGAACAATTTTATTCAATTCCAAGATTCTATACTTTTCACTGAGGCATGATCATGAATTGATCTTCTTTCAGAGTTTATTCCTCGGCTTTAATCTGTTCATAGAAAAATACTCCAGTCTAATCTTCTAACCTTTTTACAGACTCAAGAAATACAATATAGAATACAAAATTGAATATCAAACAACTAAATCTCAGGTTTTCAATGTGACTTGGTCTTACTATTGTATAGGCATGTCTTGCACAACATAGAGTTTTACGAACTAACTCAAGAGTTTAGTGTCTTTAGTTTAATATATATTCCTTATTGTATTTATAGAGTGTAATATCCGGGATATGACGCGTAATTATTTTTGTTAATAAATAAATATTATGTGATTATTATAAGAATTTTTTGTAAATTATCTGTGAAGTGGTATCTGTGTTTGGATATGTAAATATGATATAATTTGAGTATTTTAATTTTTATATGTCCAAAATAAAGTATAGATAATTGTGATATTTTTCTATCAATTTTTATGTTATTATACGATTTTGTAAATGATTTATGGATTTAATAAATTATTTTTCCGAGTATTTATAAATTATTTTGTATAATCGGGAACCAACCGACCTCACTCGTTGTTAAGTTTTTATAACCCGAAACTCTTCCGAAAACTCCTTCCTAACCTAATTGCAATATTCCGAACATTTCCCATGTTTTGACTTTTTCGATCCGGCGTGCGGTTTTTCCCGTGCGGGTCCCGGCGCGATATTTTCGATACAAAATTTATTTCAGTAAATCGATAAAACCCGTATTTTCGATAAACGAGATCTTTTTATTAAACTATTATAATTATCATCTCGTAGTACATGTAATCAAAGCGCTGAGACCAAGACCGCAGTACAAAATGTACAGATTTGGATAATTATCCCAAAACCGGTACCGTTTTGGATCTGTTTTCACAAATAAACGTACTATTTTATATCCGGTATGATCCAATGGGGTATCAATATTCCGTAAATATAAATAGCCTTTACCGTATTTTATTTTTTACAGAAAATCATTTGTAGTCAGTTAAATGTATAATTTTCTGAGAAAATACAATATATTTATATTGTTCTTCATAATCAAACCTAGATTTGAAGGCGTTAGCGATATCCAATTATGGAGTTCAAGTAGCCGAATCGAAGGTCTTGAAGAGTACTTTCAGAATCTGTGATCCATACACCTGCAGAATCAAAGGTTATTTTCCTCTAATTTTTATTAAATTCTAATTAATTTGATTTAAATTATGAATTTTTGTTCGAGAGATTGTTTGTATGATTTGATGATTTCATGTTGTAGAGCTTTTCTTCCTGATGATTTTGATATATTATATGACTAATTTGGAGTTCAATAACATGCTCAAATATGTGTTTTAATTTCGAATTATAGAACTGGGGTTTATAACCCGTATGAATATTTTCAATTGAAATTAGGGGTTTCTGTTCTAGGGGTTATTAGATTGTTTGGTTTTTATGGATTTGTAGAGCTTGAAAAGAGGAATCGATTGGTGGTGGTCTCGTCAACAGACGATACCAGAATCGAGCTGGCCGGAGAAAAGAAGAACTCGCCGTCCGGCGAGTTTTCTTCGAGTTATTACGGCCAACTCAGGGGTTATTGACTTGATTTGTTTGCATGAATCAATTACTGGTGTTGTGTAGATCATATCTGGAGCTCCTGGTGGTGTGAGGATTCCGGGAAAGTGTTCTCCGGCGATCCCCGTAATTTTCCGGCGAGCCCCCTGTAAAATTTCAGTTTAGTACCTGTTCTTTTTAAGAAGATGAAGTTCAGTCCCTGAAATTTCCAGACTTTGGCAAATAGGATTCTTGTTTTAAAAATATTTAAAAATCATATTCCTATTTATTTTAATTAAAGAAATTCATTTTTAATTATTAAAAATTCTAAAAATTATTATTTTGATTCCAAAAATTATTTTTAATTCAAAAATAAATCTGAATTAATTAATTAATTAAATAATTATAGTTAATAATTAATTAGTTAATTGGTCAATTAATTCAAAAACTAATTGATTAATTGATTTAATTAATTATTGATTGATTTTAATTAATTATTTAATTAGATTTAATTATTCACTTTGATTTAAAAATTTCGAAAAATAGTTTCGAGCTTGAAAATTTTATTTTAAATTGTTTTCAAGGCTCGATAATTATTATAAATTGTTATTAAAGCCAGATTCGGCCAATCGAACCCTCTTTATTGTTTTAAAATGATTCAACGACCCGTTTAAATTCCGAAAAATGTTTAAAAATTCGTATTAGATATCCGAAAAATCATTTTAACATCAAATCATCTTTGAAAAGTAATTTTCATCGAACATCTTACGTGTTATGTGTTATATGTGAACTGATTGATGTGTTAAATGCGTGTGTGTATATTATATGACTGTTTTAATTGTATCTTTCAATCCGTAAATCGGATTTGGGTGAGACGAAGGGTAGATGAAATCTTATGACGTCCATTTGACGATTAGAATAATATGAAATGAATATTGATAGATACTTATGATGCCTAGAAGAGTAAGCAAGGCGTAGACAAAGGAAAGCAGGTGATCAGAAAATGGAATCGATGCATAGAAAATACAGCAAGTGATCAGTGAATAGAAGCGAGGCATAGGAAAAGTAGACAAGTGGTTATTGAGTAGAATCAGTAGACAAGTATAATTGAAGTTGGAATCAATTGAGATAAGGCAAGTACTTCTGAACCTTTTTCGAGATATATTGCAAATATTTCTAAATTTTCTCATGACATATTGTTAATATTCAAAATAGCTCTGTTTTATATTGTAAGTACTTTGAATCATTCAGCCTTGAACCCAGATCACATCATCTGATTTTTGAGCCGTAAGCCTTATTCCTTGTAAACCATCCCTTGTTGATTTCCAGATACTAAACCACACAAATATGATACTACTCCACAAATATATAACCATCATGCACCAAATAGTAGAACAAAATTGTTTGAACATACAGAAACTTTTAAACCCCAACCATACTTTGTAACATCAAAAAAAACTAAACCTTGAAAAAAAATCATTGTTCATCTAACACCTGATTCTCCTACAGGCTGGAGGCGATTTCTTATACATACCTTGATACACCCTCGTGATACTCATGAATTGCATCATGCTTTATACAAATGTTTATCATTGTTGATTATGATCTTATTTTATTGAGTTATATTATTAATCATATTGAATTGCTTTAGAATTGGATAGTTTTCTTTATGTGGACCAGATTCATGGTCGAATTAGGCCAATATGTGCCTTGGATCCAGTTTATAGAGCAAAGATGTGTGCCTTGCTCGGGGTTAGTGCGTGACTGATCAACAGCCTAACCCTGGTTTTAAAATTTAAAATGTATATCCAATTCTAATGATTGTTTAACAAGATACTTGATTCCTCTGAATTATCCCATTTGAACATTGTTTAACCTCAGTTATCGTTATTATGACTTGCTGAGCTAGTTAGCTCAATCTTGCGAATCTTTTTATGTATTCTACAGTTAAAAAGGATATGGTTGATAGCGAGGTTCCTCAGTCCAGAGTGCGAGCTAGGATTCCAGATTGAGTTGGATCGAGCTAGCAGAAGCCTTATATGGTAGTGAGATAACAAGGTTGTAAGAATAATTTCATTATCAGTTGTAAGTTAAATTAGTTGGGATTTGGTACGTTGTAATAAAAGTTAAGGTTGTGGCTTGTTTTCATACTTTAACCTGTTGCGATCCGTGGTTATGTAAAGCAGGGTCATTGCAAATAATATTTATTATACAGGTTTATATTGTGTATGTGTTGTGGATCCCAAACTTCTGACCCGGGTTTGGAGGGCGCCACACAGAGTATAATGATATGATTATTTATTTGCATTCCGTTGTACTTAACAGTTAATAAGAGATGTATATGCTCACATTCTATCATCTCAATGCTATTGAGAAATCAAGAACGGACTGGAAGATTAGACACTACTAGAAAAAGTAGAATAGACATCGGCTAAAAACCGATGTGTATGAACAAAAAAATTCGATGTCTTCGTGGGTGATGTTAAAGAGCCCCCATTTAACATCGGTTTTAAACTGATGTTAAAGAAGACATATAACATCAGTTGTTAAAGATGTTAAATTTCTAATGCATATCTAATCTTAATATATTATCATAATATGGTATTTTAATCGATTTAAACATATGTGACATAAGCAAAATATTTCCATTTACCCATTAAACTGATGTTACTAATACCAGTAACAACGATTTTCAAGATAAACCGATGTAAACATAACTTTTGACATCAGTTCTTTATTTCAAACCGATATCTATTGGTGACAAACCGATGTTTATAAAACTTAATAACTTTGATTTTCTGGTTTAAGATTTTTTTATTGTAGTATTTAACATCAGTTTTATTCGATATTACTAATGTCAATGTTCCACTAAAACTGATGTATTAAATTTTGATAGACATCAATTTTTTATTTTATAACAGTTGTTAAAGTGTTAAATTAACATCATCTTCCATTATAATGATGTCTGATTACCTGTTTCATTAATGTACATTTTATAAATATAGATGCCAAAAATTTGCTAAACCAATAAACTAACAAAACCAATTACTGCATAATACCAATTGTCTATATATCCAATAACAATATCGAAACATCAGGCATAACACTTTCATCTGATCCAAACATCAAGTACTACACATATTTATGTAGCATACTGTTTACAAACATATTTTATCACTAGATTCTGGATCTTTGGCTACATAGGCAGTCAATCCAACAACAGAGCTCCCTCGTCCACTTGTCTGAATTCCTGAAGGGGATAGCTTATGTGTGTAAGTCATCAACTGTGACTTGTTATTTCCAGGATCTCCAAGAAGAAAGATGTTGTTATCTCCTTGAAAGCTATCCCCGGATTGCAATGCCAATGCATTCCCACCAAAAAGCTACAATTTTTCAATCAACCAAAACTCAGAATATGGAATGTATATGACTAAATAATGTTACATCATCTGTAGCAGGCCCAAATTTTCTATTAAACATTGTTAGAAATTGGATATCTAGGTTCTATACAGGTTTTTTGATCCAGAATTATAAAACGGCAAAAGTAATCACCTGTAGTACAAGTACTTCTCATATATATCAAATAAAGCAATCACATGTAAGTCTTCTTTCAGTATTCTTTTACTATATTAATCATTAGGTAAATCTTGTCTTTCAACATAGCTCTTCCATATCTGTAAAAAAAGTATTAGTACTATAGTCCATAGAAATGTGAGGCAGCTCTAGAGTATAAATATTTTTATCGTACCTTCAATTTCTGCCTCTTAGAAGACTGCTCAGCATGTGCAAGTTGGTGAAATTTTTTTATCTTGTCTGTGTTGAATGAAGTTTGAAGCTTTGCTAGACCATGTTCAAGAAGTGTCACTGCAACGTTAGACTCTGACACCAATAAAGAACCTAAGACAGTCCCAAATATATCAACAGTTTCCACTTCAATCTGGGAACAATCCAAGAATATGGTTATATAACAAACATCAAAGTAAATGAAGATATTGACAAACATGTGTTTGTTACAAACCAAAAGAAATACCTCAACATCCCTCTGCATAATTATCCTTCTCACTAGTTCAGTTGCTTCACTAAAAAACGGGGCATCTCGTCCAGGACATCTAACCCTTGAAAGAGAAAAAGTAATGTAGCACGCTTTTTGTGGTATATACAGTTTATAACGGTGACCACTGAACACATATTCCACAACAACCCATTTTACCATTACCACATTCCAGATAATGAAGCCCATTTTATGGTGCTTGACATGTATATAACAACCAGGTGTATACTAAATGACATATAATTATAAAGTTCTCGGGTTTCAGTTGTAAACCAAGTGTAGATGAGAAAACCAAGGATCTCTTCTTTGATGATGTTACCCCTGAATCAAATTTCATGCCAGAATCTTCATTCAATAAGGTAGGTTTATATTTATCATAATAAAATCCACAAGAAGTGTTTTGAGAAGGCCAATGAACTTGTACCAATGGAGTTTCCTGCACGGACGTTTGATGTGAAAGAGATGATGGAGCTGCTAGTGATGGAAGAGGTATCAATTGAGCCTCTTGTTAGTCCCTTAAAAATATAACAAGAATTACAGAAGGGGGGTTGAATGGAATTCTTGAAACTTTTTCTTGAATAAAAATTGTTCTAACTCAATTATATATATCAGTGTTAATTGATTAGCAGAATGCGGAATAATCACTTGAAATGAATCAAAACACAAGTAATTAAAAACAAGAGTCTTTAAAAACTTTCGAGTGGATTTGAATGATTCCACCAGAGATATATAATATATATCGAGAGAACTCTGTGTGCAAAAAGCTCACAGTTGCTTACAAATGAACAACTAAGAATACAGAGAAATATTGAGAATTCATCTTACAAATGTTTCTCTCTTGGTTGCTTAGTTTCTTAGTTGGTTAGTTGTTCTATTTGCTGTGTCTTGGTTTATATATCACCAAGACTACAAAACAATAAGACAAGATAATAAAACAAAAACTATCGAGTCTATTACAATGCTACTTCATTACTCTATTCCAGCATCTTTGAATATCTTCATAATAGCATGGAAATGGAAATGCTTCTTTATTCTCGAAAACCCAGTTGAATAGGCTACCACATTCCATTCGCATACACTCGACGCATGTGACTGTGTTGTCACTGTCAACAGATATTTGAATTCTTTATCCGTCGGGTTCATGATCATCCGTCGAGTTAATGATCATCCGTCGGGTTGTTGATCATTCGTCGAATTCATTGTTGTTTATCTGTCAGGTAGCAATCAGGCACTAGACTTCATTTCATTTATGCAGAATTACAAGACATCATATATGAACAATTAATCAACCTATTCTGCATATCTAGTTAAAGTCAACATGACTTAAGTACTAATACAGATTCTAAACAATGTGTATGCAGAAATGTGCTACAGACTTATTGTTACATAAGCTACTCACTCGATGGATAATAAATCATCATCCATCGGGACTATATTGAGTAATCCATCAGGACTATAATCCTTATCCGTCGAGTGCTACATTTTCACTAAGTAAAATCTACCAAGGTGTTTTGTTAATGAAATCATCAAGTTCACAACATATACACAACAATCTCCCCCAATTTATGTCTACTTGAATTGTAGCCATGAATTAAGAGATACTTTATGATAACAAAACACCCTAAAAATACAACTTTGAAAGTAGATAGATAAAAATGTAAAGTGCTTCAATTAACAAAATGTACAAAGTTTTGCTCACAGTCATTTTCAAGATGCTCCTCTAGCCTGAGCAGATTTATCTAGTTCCTTGAAGGTCTGGATCTCTTTTCAAGCTTTCTATTGTTTTCTTCAATCTGATTTTGGAGCTGCCTGTGGAATTCCAATTCATCAGATTCTAAGAGATTTAGCTTTTCTTGCATTTCCAAGAGAGTCTTATTGCTAGAGATGCTCAGTTGGTCTTCTAATCTGAAAAATCTTCTCACTCCTTTGTCATCCATTAACTCCATCAGCCAGTAGGGCCTTAGATGCACTCTTCTCCCTGTGTAAGGAATAATTAGAGTCTTTGGGAGTGCATCTTTAGATCTAACACTCATTATTTCTTCAATCTTATTTAGAACCAATCTTCTTGCAGTAACATTGAACCCAAAGTTCTTCTTAAAAGATGAATAAACCTTAATCAGTACAACTTGGCTTTCTTGAAGGATCCTGTGAAGTGGCCATTGAATCTCCTTTCCTCCCTTGTACTTGAAAACTAGTCTTTCAGGTAGGTTTCTATATGCATCAATCCCTCTTACTTCTTCTAGTTCATCTAGATAGAGATTTAGATCAGAGAATTCCTTGATGTCACACAAGTACATATAATCTCCCTTATTGACTTTAGATTGCGCTTTGACTAAAGATTTGGATTTGAGAGGTGACAACTTCAATTTCTTGACTGCTCTTGACTTTGTTCTCTTTGGTTTGTTAAGGATTTTCAAATTGAAGTCAGGAATTGGTATGTTCTCCCATTCTATTGGTTCATCCTTAGGCAAAATAGGTTCACCGTGAATGTTTCTGTAAGAATCCACCACCTTGATATCTTCAAATACCACAGAGGGTTTTGATGCTTGAGTTGTTGTTGGAGTGGATTCCTTGGGAAACTGATTCTCCAATTCATTATCAACAATGTCCAGTTTCCTTTTGGTTCTTTTAGCCATTTCCTTGATTCTTGGAGATTTCTTATGTTCTTGTTGAACTTGCTTCTGTGGGTCTTGAGATTCAGTGATTCCAGATGGCTGAGAAGGAATCTGTTGTGTTGGTTTCGCAGCTTGTAGCTTGGCCAAGATAGCAGTTTGCTCTTTCTTTTGCTTAGCCTTTTTGGCATCTAGAATAGTTTGCTTCTTTTCGTGCTTCAATCTTGCCTTTTCTTCTCTCTTTGCTTGAGCAAATTGAGGATGTCCAGCCACCACACAGATTTCTTTCCCATTCCTGAAAACTTTAGTAATTCTTCTTTTTAAAGTTGAATCAGCTGGATCCTTGTAGAAGGTAATTGACCTTGACAGAAGTTCCTTCTCATCAAGCTTAGGTGTCTCATACACAGTATCCAAAGGGGTCTTCAATGATGATTTTGGATAATTTACCCTTGGTTTCAGAATTATTTCAGCCTTTGGAGATTTGATTCAGGATGACTGTCCCCTTTCCAGATAGTTCATGCTCATCTCATTCACAGAAATCTGCTTGATTTGAGATTGATGGATGGCTGACTTTTCCAAATTTCCTTTGTATATCCTCATCAATCTTCTCCCAGTTGATTGGTTTCAACTACTTCATTTCAGTTGCTCTAATATTGGCTACTGCTACATTTATCAGATCTATACTGTCTGTAACTAGTGGCTTTGAGATAGTAATTGAAGGCACAATTACTTTACTTATTTGAATTTGAAGCCTCCCCCCTCACTTGGTCCTTTCTCCCCCTTTTTGTTATCATCAAGTTGAGTAGAGGAGGAGGTTTGAGCAGCCACCAGTTTTTGAAGTAAATCTGTCTGTTGGGCTTGATAAAGATGAATGGCTGTTAAATATGCTTCCATGGATGACATTCTTGTATCCAAGGCATCTATCTTGGTTGCAAGATCATAATTTTTCCTTAATTGCCTCTTGATGTCAAGCATTGTAGCTTCTGGAAGCTTAGAATCCATCTTGTCTAAAATGGCCTTCTTCATCTCCTTAATATCACCCTTGATGGTGTTTACATCCCTAGCATGTTGGAAGCCTTGAATTTGTTGAAGTTGCAGAGAGGCTAGATGTGCCTGAAGGAGCTTCTTGGTGATGGCATTTGTAGTGGTTTGAAGAGCAGTATTTGTCTGATTGATTAGTTGGATCAGGGTTGTATTGAAGTAGTGCTCATCACAGTGCTTTGAAAATGCCCATGATGACATACCTAATCTTGAACTGGAACCTACTTCTCCCCTATGTCCATTGTTTCATCTTCACTATCCCCACTTCCATCACCAAAGAAATCAGCTGAACCACCAGTCTCATAATCCACATCACCAGCTGTAGAGGGCAAAGCTGTGATGGCATCCTTAGCTCTTAGCATAGACTGTGTGGTATGCACCAGATTGAGCATTCTTTTTGCATTGTCATTGCCCTGTTCAGCTAGAAGTTGATAAGCTGGAACAGGGTGAGTAAATGCCTCAGCGTCAAGGGAGGTGGAATCTATAACAGCTTGAGGTTGCCGAGATAGTCCCTCCCTGTCTGCATCCTAGACATTCATTGTCTCACTAGCAATGACATTTATCCGTATAGCTCCAGTACCTGCATTTCTCTCGTTTTCTCTCTTTTGTTGCATCAGGGTCTCACCCTGGCTCCCCACCCTCACACCCTCACCTTCACCATCTAAGGTGGGACTCCTCTCACTCTCTTTTGCCAGTCCTGAAGAAATGGACTACATAGTTTCACTCATTTCCTCTCATTTTTCCTGGGAGCAACCCAGACTCTCACTCAAAACATTCTTCTCTCTCAATCCTAATAGTGACTGTACAACCACTAATTCTTCTGCACTTGAAATAAATGAAGTTTAAGGTGGTGCAGAGACACTCGACGGATAAGGAATATCCATCAGGTTAGTGATTTTGCTAACCGACGGATAACTGCTGTTAAGCTTATCCGTCGGGATACAGTCAATACTCGACGGATGAGCAATATCCATTGGAATAGAAACTATTGTCTCGATGAATGAACTTGGAATAGAAACTATTGTGGACTCTGTGCTGATTGATGATATTTTGGGCACAGATGATTCAACAGTTCCTGAAAGAATTGGCAAGTGAGCCAACAAATCATCTAAAAGATGATGCTCACTTGCACTAGATTTTGGCTTCCCCAATAAAGTTAAACAAGGGGAATCAGGAATACATCCAGAGAGTTTGTGGGTGAGTTTGGTGTTTGAGGTGCTTCTATTACTAGAGATTTTGGCTGTGACTCCACATTTATTGGAGCCACATCAAACTGAATTTGTGAAGGTGCACTGACTGTGTCTTTAGCACCAGTTTACACAGTGTGTGTACCCTGTGCATCCCCAAGGGTTTTAGATTTCTTCTTTCTGGCATAAGTTTGGGGTGAGCTTGTGTCCCTAACCCTCTTGACATGTGCTCTTGGTTGAGAGCTTTATTCAATAGCTACATCCTTTTGGGAGGATGCAGCTAGAAATGAGCTTTTATCCTTTTTAAGCACTGCAGTTTGTTGGGAAACTGCAGTGTGGCTAAGCTGGGAACCACTCAACTCTCCATCCTTATCCTTAGGGTTTCTTTTATGTTCACCCCTTCCCTCACCTGCCTTACCCACCTGCACACTCCCCTCTTTGGTTTTGGTAGATTTTGTAACTGGCATCTTTTGAGAGATACTAGAGGGGGTTTTCTTTGATTTGGATTTAGAAATTTTTGCTGGTTTGGTAGCATGGGTAGGCAACTATTGGGTCATTGACACAGTAGCCATAGCTACACTGGAACTCCAAGAAACTTGTGAGGTTGGAATAGCAGGGATAGATGAACTTACCTCACTTACCTGAGGTGCTTCCATTACAGGGAAATAGAACAGTGGCACCTCCTTGTGATGATTGGCCCTGTTCAAATCTGCAATGATCCTTCTCTCTTGAACCTAACAATCTAATTTGTTGTTAGGGTTCTCAAGCACAATTCCCTCAGAGACGTGGTTAGCTAACATCATAAAAAATCTAGCATAATACACATTCTTACCTCTCTTATTTAACTCTCCTAGTTTGAATCCGAACTGAAATAAAACAAGGTCACAAAAATTATAGAACCTATCTGTAACTAGCATGTAGAACATGTTAAGCATGGAGATATTGACTGAATCAAAATTACTAATTTTACCTAAAAAGACCTTTGTCACTACATCACACATAAAACTCCATTCTTTCCTAAGGCCCAATCTCCGAATGTCACTTAACTTAGAAGTAGAAAGAGCATAGTTCATGGAATTAAGCATATTGATAATGTCAGTGTCAGTGTGTGGTGAGGTCACAGTGTTATCAGGAATCTTGAAACATGCTTTTATAACATCACTATTGATACAGAATTCCTTACCTTTAATGGTGAGTGTGATTGTCTTATCTGTTGAGTTGTATGTAGCAGTGGTCCACATCTCTTCAACAACTTCACAAAAGATTGTGGGTGATTCCAGCATGGCATAGCTAAGCTTGCAATTCTTCACAAAGTCCATCATCTTGTGATAGTCACTAGATTGCTGAATCCCCTTGTTTACTAGTGCAGTGAAATTATTCTTCTCATAAATAAACCCAGTTTGAGACATAATCTTGACAATGGGCGCCATTGTTAGAGAATAAGAGCTTGAAGAGAGAGAGTAAGTGCTTTGAAAGAGAAATAAATTGGAGCAGTTGATTTGAGAATGATAAAAGAAAAGCAATGGAAATGAAATAAGCCTTTATACTAACTCAAAAATAACTGTTAAAAATAATAAATTAAAATAAAGTAACCAATGAAAATTGCCTAAAATAGCCATTTAAAAATAAATTGTAAAAATTCCACCCATTATCCGTCGTGTTATGCTTACAAACTGTAAGTATACTTGATAGATAATGTTCAGGGAATTAACGACTAAGATTAAGACAATTCAACGGATGAGGATAAATTGTTATCCGTCGAGTCATAAAATATTCCAGAAAAATAATTGATTTTTATTAGCAAATTGTATACCGACGGATGATCAAACTCGATGGATAAAGATCATTCGTCGAGATGTAAATTGTGAATTAGCCAAAATTTCATCCAAGACTGAAAAATCAATTAAGTTTCTGGCTGCATTACAACTTGCAAATTATCTCATAAAGATTTATGAATAATTGAGCATACCTAATTTACTTACCAACCTTGAAAAGGTGGATTCATCCAGTGGTTTGGTAAAAATATCTGCAAGTTGCTTCTCACTTGGAACAAAATGTAGTTCCACAGTACCATTCATTACATGTTCCCTTATGAAGTGGTACTTGATGTCTATATGCTTTGTCCTTAAATGTTGTACTGGATTTTCAGTGATGGCAATTGCACTTGTGTTATCACAGAAAATAGGAATCCTTTCAACTTGCAGACCATAATCTAGCAATTGATTTTTCATCCATAAAATCTGTGCACAGCAAATGCCAACAGCAATGTATTCAGCTTCAGATGTAGAAGTAGAAACTGAATTTTGCTTTTTACTGAACCAGGACACAAGCTTGTTTCCTAGAAATTGATAGGTTCCTGTTGTACTTTTTCTATCAATTCTACAACCTGCATAATCTGCATTTGAATAACCAGTTAGATCAAAACCAGAATCTCTAGGGTACCAAATGCCAAGTTTTGGTGTTCCCTTGAGATATTTGAAAATTCTCTTAATAGCTACTAAGTGAGATTCTCTAGGATCAGCTTGAAATCTAGCACATAAATATGTAGCAAACATTATATTTGGCCTACTAGCTGTTAAGTACAAAAGTGAGCCAACTATACCCCTATAACTTGAAATATCCACATACTTTTCAGTAGTGTTTAATTGAAGTTTAGTTGCAGTGGCCATGGGAGTTTTTGCGGATGTGCAATCCATTAGATCAAACTTCTTTAAAAGATCAAAAATATATTTAGTTTGACTAATGAATATTCCATCACTAACTTGCTTAATTTGCAAACCAAGAAAGTAAGTTAGTTCTCCCATCATACTCATTTCATACTTACTTTGCATCAATTTGGCAAACTTTTTACAAAGTTTCTCATCTGTAGAGCCAAAAATAATGTCATCTACATAAATTTGAACAAGTATACTAGAGCCATTTACATTTCTAAAGAATAAAGTTTTATCTACAGTACCTCTTGTGAAATGATTTTCCAAAAGGAACTTTGATAAGGTGTCATACCAGGCTCTAAGTGCTTGCTTCAATCCATAAAGTGCTTTTAAAAGATAATAGACATGTTCTGGAAAATTTGGATCTTCAAAACCAGGAGGTTGATTGACATAGACTTCCTCCTCCAAATCTCCATTCAGAAAGGCACTTTTGACATCCATTTGATAGACCTTGAAATTGGCATGGGCTGCATAGGCTAAGAAGATTCTGATGGCTTCAATTCTTGTAACAGAAGCAAATGTTTCATCAAACTTTATTCCTTCTTGTTGACAATATCCCTTAGCAAGCAATCTGGCTTTGTTCCTGACTACTATGCCATTCTCATCCATCTTATTTCTGATACCCATTTAGTGTCTAATGGAATCTTTCTTTTAGTCTTGGGCACCAGCTTCCATACATTATTCCTTTCAAATTGGTTTAGCTCCTCTTGCATAGCTAAAATCCAATCAGGATCCAATAAAGCTTCTTCTACCTTCTTTGGTTCTTCCTTGGAAAGAAAGCTGTTGTATAGACATTCTTCTTGAGTTGCTCTCCTGGTTTGAACTCTAGAAGAAACATCACCAATTATGAGCTCAAATGGGTGACCTTTTGTCCATTTCCTTTGTTGAGGTAGATTAGCTCTAGATGAAGAGGCCTCATTGTTGTCTTAATGTGTGATTGAGTTTTGATTGTTAGAAACTCCCCCTGAGTTTGTGGATCTTTGATTTGAGAAAGGGGAACTTTCTACAGGTGATCTATTCTGATTTCCAGCTTCTCTTGATAACCCGACAGATGATGAATTTAGAATAATGACGGATGAAGCTGGTTGTCTCCCGACAGATAAAGCAGATTGCCTCCCGACGGATGAAGCATTATGCAACTCGACAGATGTTGAGTTTTGTGCTTCATTGATAGTGGATTTTTCTGCATTATCCTTTGATACTGTTTCTTGATCACTTTCATCATCACTGTCGTCACTAACCATCTCCGCATTGTCGAATTTGAGGCTCTCATGGTAGTCTCCATCTTGCAGTCCTTCAATCTGTTTATCATCAAACACAACATCTATTTATTCCAAAACAATGTTGGTTCTTAGATTGTAGACTCTATATGCTTTATCAACATCATATCCAACAAAAATTCCTTCATCTGCTTTCGCATCAAACTTTCCATTTTGATCAGTTTGATTTTTCAGAATATAGCATTTGCAGCCAAAGACATGAAGAAAATTTAGATTTGACTTCTTGTTCTTGAACAATTGATAGGGAGTCATGCATCTTGCTTGATTAACCAGGAAAATATTCTGAGTGTAGCATGCATTATTTACAGCTTCAGCCCAGAAATATGTTGGCAGTTTAGACTCTTCAAGCATTGTCCTGGCAGCTTCAATAAGTGATCTATTCTTCCTTTCCACTACTCCATTCTGTTGTGGAGTTCTTGCTGCTAAAAACTCATGCAGAATCCCATTTTCCTCATAAAATGCTCTCATGACAGAATTCTTGAACTCAGTTCCATTGTCACTCCTGATTCTTCTAACCTTGAAATCAGGATGATTATTGACTTGCCTTATGTGATTGATGATGATTTCACTATCCTCATCTTTAGACTTTAGGAAATATATCCAAGAGAACTTTGAGAAATCATGTACAATTACTAGGCAAAATCTTTTCCTGGAGATGGACAACACATTGACTGGTCCAAACAAATCCATGTGTAGCAGTTGCAAAGGTTCTTCAATTATTGAATCAAGTTTCTTTCTGAATGATGCTTTGATCTGCTTTCCCTTTTGGCAGGCATCACACAATCCATCCTTAGAAAACTCTATTAGAGGAATGCCTCTAACCAGTTCTTTCTTTACTAGCTCATTCATGGTCTTGAAGTTTAGATGGGATAGCTTCTTGTGTCATAGCCAACTTTCATCCTGACTTGCTTTACTGAGAAGACAAGTAACAGATTTTGCATTAGATGAGTTAAAATCAGCTAGGTACACATTTCTTTTCCTCACACCAGTGAGAACCACTTTGTTGCTCCTTTTGTTAGTCACAACACAGGCTTCTGAGTTGAAGGTTACTGAATTGCCTTTATCACAAAGTTGGCTGATACTCAACAAGTTGTGTTTGAGACCATCCACTAAGGCAACCTCCTCAATGATGACATTTTCCTTTGAAATCAAGCCATATCCCACAGTATAACCCTTGCTGTCATCTCCAAAAGTAATACTCGGGCCAGCTCTCTCCTTGAACTCTGTGACTATGGTAGAATCACCAGTCATGTGTCTTGAACAACCACTATCCAAGTACCAAAGATTCTTTCTGTTTCTCTACACACATCAAAATAAAATCAATTTGATTTTGGTACCCAAGTTTCCTTGGGTCCTGCCTTGTTAGCTTTCTTTTTCTGTTTCTTAGGCTTTATCTCATTTGCTTGGGGATATTAGATTCATCCTTAATCATTTGAGTTGGACCTTTGAAACCTTTCATTGCAATAGAATTATCATGCATATTATAACTAACAGGGAATGGCATGCTACTAGTGAACATGTTTTTCCAGTAAGGCATGCTAAATGGCATTTATGGCATACTAAATGCAGCATAATAAGGATTGGGTGCAAATGACATATTAGCAAACTGTGCATTCATATTCTGTGTAGGCATAGCATTCATAGGCATGGGAGGCATGACATTCATGTTGGGAGAGTGAGGTGGCACAGACATGGAAGTACACATGGAAGATTTGCAATTAACAGACAAATGATTTACACTACCACACTTGACACGGATTTTTCTAGGAGCATATTTATCAGGTGTGTAGTTATTGTGTTTGTTAATCCCTACTTCACCATTTCTATTATTTTTCTTTTTAGCCTCTGTTTTAACCTCAATCTTTTCAAGTCTGTCACTTAACTGTTTGACAGTCATGTGACCAACATTAGCCTTTTTCCCTTTCTTAACTTGACTCGATTCTTCGGGAACAAAGTTCTCGGAAACAGATCCATACTTTTCATTCAACTTAACAAGTTTGGCTTTACTAATAGGCTTGCTTAAAGTCGACGGATGAGGATTTGCATTAGTCGACGGATAACCCTTTTTATTACCCGACGGATGACCCTCATCATCCGTCGAGTCTACATCTGTTAGCACTCCATCCACCAAATTTGGTTCTAGTTTCTCCTTGTTCTTTTTCCAGGCTACATCACAGAAGGACTCGATTCCTTGAACTTTGGTGATTTGAGCATGGACATCTCTAGATGTTTTCCATGCTTTAATCACCTCTTGTTCACGCTCGAGCTGCTTCTTCAAAATTTCTTCTTTCTTCAAGGACTCAGTTAATTCCTCCTTGATAATCTTACACTCAATTCTTGATTTTTCAAAATCAATGAACTGAGACTCTAGCACATTATTTCTCTCACTCAAAAACAAATTGTTTTCTTTGATTTTAGCATTTTCTTTAGTAAGAGACTTAAGTGTAACATGTAAATGATATAACTCTGTGGACATGTCATTTATAGCATCATTACACTCAGCTTTAGATAAATGTGCAAGGTTTGTAGTAATTACCTGATTACTTGAAGAACTTGTTTCTGTTTCATCATACTTGGCCATTAGGGCTAGATTGACATAGCTGACATCTTCATCTTCATCCAGATTATCTGCTGCCCAGTCTTTTTCTTGTGTAATGAAAGCCCTTTCCTTTTGTTTGAGCAGCTCAAAGTATTTTTGCTTATAATCCACAGGCCCAAACTTTTTCTTTCTGGAATCTGACTTTCTACACTCACTGGCAAAGTACCCTGCCAAACCATATTTGAAACATTTGAATTTTGATTTATCCACCATGTTTCTATTTGGCTTGGCTGCTCCAAAGTTCTTTTTGAACTTGAGCTTGGCAAATCTTCTGGAAAGAAATGCTAAATGTTCATCAATGTCTTCCATGTCATCTTGGCTCAAAGAATCTTCATTTTTTACCGCATGCCCCTTGCCCTTGTTTTCACAGACCCTTGAAGTTGATTCAACAGCTTCCATCTTCATCTCCTTTTCCTTTTCTAACTCAACAACTAGTGCAATGGACCCTCCTTTCTTCTTTCCTCTCTCCATCCTCTCATCTTGCTCTATTTCAAGCTCATATGTTTTCAAGATGCCATACAGTCTCTCCAAAGTAAACTCCTTATAATCTTGTGAGTTTCTCAATGAGACTGTCATTGGTTTCTATTTCTTTGGAAGAGATCTAAGGAATTTCAGATTGGAGTCTTTTGTCTGATAGACCCTTCCATGCAACTTTAGAGCATTTAGTAGTTTTTGAAACCTACTAAAGATGTCAGTGAGAGACTCACTTTCTTCATTATGAAAATGCTCATATTGTTGAATCAGTAGCTGCATCTTGTTTTCTCTGAATTATTCAGTGCCATCACAGATAATCTGTATAGTGTCCCAAACATCTTTGGCAGTTTTACAATTGATGATGTTGTCAAACATATCACCATCAACTCCATTGAACAGGATATTCATGGCCTTCTTATCTTTCCTGACTTGTTTAATATCAGAATCAGACCATTCATGCCTTGGCTTGGGGACAGATGGCTCATTTCCAGTTGCAGCTCTCATAGTTACATGATGACCTCTTTCTATGCAGTCTACATAGGCCTCATCTTGAGAGAGTAAATGAAGATGCATCTTTACCTTCCAATGATGGTAATTATCTTTATCCAGAAAAGGGATCTTGACTCCAACATCCTTCTTGTTCATCTTGCTGTGTTGTTTTGATCTTTAAACTCTTTGTTCTTCAAGAGCTTGCTCTGATACCAATTGTTAGTCCCTTAACAATATAATAAGAATTACAGAAGGGGGGTTGAATGAAATTCTTGAAACGTTTTCTTGAATAAAAATTGTTCTAACTCAATTATATATATCAGTGTTAATTGATTAGCAGAATGCGGAATAATCACTTGAAATGAATCAAAACACAAGTAATTAAAAACAAGAGTCTTTAAAAACTTTCGAGTGGATTTGAATGATTCCACCAGAGATATATAATATATATCAAGAGAACTCTGTGTGCAAAAAGCTCACAGCTGCTTACAAATGAACAACTAAGAATACAGAGAAATACTGAGAATTCAGCTTACAAATGTTTCTCTCTTGGTTGCTTAGTTTCTTAGTTGGTTAGTTGTTCTATTTGCTGCTTCTTGGTTTATATATCACCAAGATTACAAAGCAATAAGACAAGATAATAAAACAAAAACTATCAAGTCTATTACAATGCTACTTCATTACTCTATTCCAGCATCTTTGAATATCTTCATAATAGCATGGAAATGGCAATGCTTCTTTGTTCTCGAAAACCCAGTTGAATAGGCTACCACATTCCACTTGCATACACTCGACGCATGTGACTGTGTTGTCACTGTCAACAGATATTTGAATTCTTTATCCGTCTGGTTCATGATCATCCGTCGAGTTAATAATCATCCGTCAGGTTGTTGATCATCCGTCGAATTCATTGTTGTTTATCCATCGTGTAGCAATCAGACACTAGACTTTATTTCATTTATGCAGAATTACAAGACATCATCTATGTACAATTAATCAACCTATTCTGCATATCTAGTTAAAGTCAACATGACTCAAGTACTACTACAGATTCTAAACAATGTATATGCAGAAATGTGCTGCAGACTTATTGTTACATAAGTTACTCACTCGATGGATAATAAATCATCATCCGTCGGGACTATATTGAGTCATTTGTCGGGACTATAATCCTTATCCGTCGAATGCTACATTTTCACTAAGTAAAATCTACCAAGGTGTTTTGTTAATGAAATCATTAAGTTCACAACATATACACAACACCTCTTATGAAAGTGTTGCAGCTGCTGTTCCCAGTCCAGATGCTTGTAGGTGTTCGTGAATGAGTAGTAAAAGTTCTCTAATTTTTGGAGGAGAAAAACATGTCAAGGAGAACAGAAAATACATAAAACATTACAAACAGAAGACATGAGAATGGGTGTATCCAATAATCTAGATAGAGATGTTAAGCATCTTATACCTGGAATGATAAGTAATTGGCGTAGCATCAGCTATTGCAACTCTCTCTATGCGCCTCAAGGTGGGTGTAGCAGCATCAGTCGCTGCTAATGTACTTGCACGCCCAGAATTATTAACAACCTACAAATATGGGTCAGTGGTTTAGGGAGGATCATCACTTCATGCTAAAAAGAGTTATAAAACACCAAACCGGGGAAACACTAATTGACTTTGTGTGTCTTGAGCATGTAGACATCTACAGTCAACTACGAAACTGTTATACAGTAAAACAAGTAAAAGCTAATAAACCATGCATAACTTTCTCTTTATTTTGCTGTCTTATTTTCTCCTTTGATACATGATATATTTGCAGATTTTTAATCTAGTGTCATATCTTATTATAAGTGTAAAAAATCCATAAAAAAAGACTATCATTATTTATTGATGTTTTCTTTGTGTTGTTAATTCTATTTTCCTTACATGGACTATATTTTAGATTCCATACTGTAGAAAATATAATGTATAATATATATAATGTAATATCCGGGATATCGCGTGTAATTATCTTATTAATAAATGATTATTATGTGATTATTATGTGAATTATCTGATGATTAGTATTGATAAATAGATGTATATATGTGATAAAAGGTGAATAAGTTAATTTTATTATGTCCAGAATAAAATATAGATAATTGTGATATTTTTTAGTAATTTTTGGATCATTATATGATTTTATAAATGATTTACAGATATAATAATTATTTTCTGAATAATTACAAAACTGATAGGGATAAATAAATCCTGATTATGTAATTAAATATTACAGTAATTATACATGATTTGGGCTGCTAGGCCCAACAAGAAGATGAATGATATTCAAACCAAAAAGGTCAACACATTGATCAGGCCTGATGGACCAGATCAGGCCTGATGGAACAAAGAAGGTCCAAAAACCCTGAATATTAATTAATTTCGTAATTAATTAATAAGGGAAAAATCAGCTATTGAAAAGAGTCCCAATGAGGATATAAATCCTTGCAGATTAGCCTCTAAAGGACCTAGAAGGATAAGAAATCAGTTTCCTACTATTTAGGACCCCAAAGTCCATTCTAATTTAGAGACTAGATCACCAAGTCTCCTATACCAAGTCCAATTCAAGGACCACCAACATCTATATAAGGGGTCTCACCCCACAAATCAGAACTACATTTTTTGGCTTGATTCTCTAATTCACAGATATACGTAGGCATCTCGCAAAGGCAGAATTAAGCTACGAAACACGAGAGCAGCCATTAAAGGCCTTGAGCTCCCGATCCTTAGTAATAAATACAGCAAATAATAACCTTAGTTTTTTATCCATAACATTTGGCGCCGTCTGTGGGAAGACAACAATAACCATGGCGAGAACACGGAGAACAGTTAGAGCCCTTGGAGGAGGAACACCAACGGGGATTACCCAAGTGATTTCTTCGCTTGTGGAGGTGCCTCCTCACTCAACCTATGCAACCACGCAAGGAGAAGCCCAGATAGGGGTAACTAAACCTCAGCTACAAGGGACGATCCCCCCGGCTACTCAAGGTACGAATCTTCAAGTTCAACAAGTACATACACATGTGAATTCTCGACCCGTCGGGTACGAATATTCAACTGTTGTTACTACTAACCCCCCTTATGGTATGCCCCTTTACCCCGAGGTTGGAGGAAGTGAACATACTGAACGTAGTGAAGCGCGAGGGTGTTCGCCCCCATACATACGAGGTTTGGCTCCTATTCTTGAGGATCATGAATTTTCTGGTCCTTACACTGAGAGAGACTTAGAATCTTTGGATGATGAAGTAGCCCCAAGAAGGAGACGTGCTGGCAAAGAGCCGATGGCTGATGGTAGCCAACGCCCTCAAAGCACCCAAGGGACGAATCCCCAAGAAGTACAGGAAAGAATCAGGGCTCACGAGGCTGAGATTCAAAGGCTGAGGCGTGACCTGGAGGCGCACCAAACCACCAGACCCCCAGCACCTCCTAGGGGGAGAAATCCTCCTCCCATCATAGACTGGATGGTCCAGTACAGAGAAGGGTTTTTGTCCCAAGGGCTGATCCAAGCAATGTTCTTCCTCTTGGAGATCCTGATGATCCTACTCCGCCCTTCACTGAAGATATAATGAATGCTCATATCTGAAGAAAGTTCAAGATGCCAACTATAAAGGCTTATGACGGCACAGGAGATCCCGCTAATCATGTTAGAACATTCTCTAATGCACTGCTGTTGCAGCCCATAAATGATGCTATTAAGTGTCGGGCCTTTCCTCAAACCCTGTCGGGTATGGCTCAAAGGTGGTATAGTCGCTTGCCCC
Organism: Apium graveolens; assembly: GCF_009905375.1. Taxonomy (NCBI): domain Eukaryota; kingdom Viridiplantae; phylum Streptophyta; class Magnoliopsida; order Apiales; family Apiaceae; genus Apium; species Apium graveolens. The sequence continues at coordinate 262,004,364 of NC_133648.1, forward strand.
CAAACTCTATTGGGTCGTTCAGAGAATTAAGTCAGGCTTTTATTAAGCAATTCATCAGTGGGAGAGTTCATGAGAAAAGTTCAGCATCTCTTATGAGCATTGTGCAGGGAACAAAGGAATCCTTGAGAGATTACCTGAATCGTTTCACAAAGGAGGTTTTAAAAGTCCTAGACCTTGATGATAAGGTAGCCATGATAGCACTGCAATAAGGAACTAGGGATGAGTTTTTTAAGATGTCCTTAGCCAAACGTCCCCCTGAAAGCATGTTGCAGCTCCAGGATAGGGCAGGGAAGTATATCAAGGTTAAAGAAAGCATAAGGAAGACCGTAGTAAGTAAGGAGCCCACTGGAAGCAAGAAGCAGAAAACTGATCTGGACAATATCACCAAGGACAAGTATCCTAGAACCGAGCAAAACCCTGATTCAAACCCCAAGAAGGGAGGACCTGGGCAAAAGTTCACCGAATATGCTAAGCTGAATGCTCCTAGAAGCCAGATCCTGATGGAAATCGAAAAAGATCGAGATATTCGTTGGCCTAAGCCCTTGAAGGCTGATCCTTCCAAGCTAGATAAGAGTAATTATTGCAGATTTCACATTTACGTTGGTCATGACACCGATGAGTATAGACAGCTGAAAGACGAAATTGAGTTTCTGATTCGAAAAGGAAGATAGAACAAATACACTGGAGAAGGAGGGGATAGAAGCAACAACATGAGAAGAAACTTTAATTACCAAAGGAGAGATCAAGAAGATCAGGGGCGAAATCCCCAGCCTAGAGGACCGGTTATAAATACAATCTTCGGAGGACCTCGCCCCAAGGACCTGTGATCAACACAATTTTTGGAGGACCAACTGCTGCTGGGTTATCCAAGAACTCCAGGAAAGCATATGCTCGAGAAGTTATGCATATTGTTGGGGAAGCCCCAAAGAGGGCTAGGACAGGAGTATTAATGTCTTTTGATGATTCTGATCTGGAGGGTGTGAAATTTCCCCATGACGACCAGTTGGTCATAACCCCGATAATAGGGAACAGCCCGGTAAGAAGGTTCCTTGTGGATAATGGTGCTTCAATGGATATTTTGCTTCATGACACCTTTTTAAGGATGGGATATAATGACTCCCAATTGACCCCAATCGACATGCCGATATATGGATTCGCAGGAGTGGAATGCCCCGTAGAAGGAATAATCAAGTTTCCAACAACCATAGGACAGGAACCAAGGCAAGCAACTCAGATGTTGGACTTTGTGGTGGTAAAGGCTAGTTTGACCTACAACGCTATCATGGGAAGAACAGGAATACACGCCTTCAAGGCAGTCCCTTCTTCTTATCATTCAGTTATGAAGTTTTCGACTCGAGATGGGATTGGAGAAGAAAGAGGAGATCAAAAAATGGCTAGAAGCTGTTATATGGCCTCTTTGAGGGCAGATGGAGTTGGGGAGCAGATTCTTCCTATTGAAGATCTGGATATCCGAGTGAATGATGAGAAAAGAGGAAAGCCAGCAGAAGACTTGGTTTCAATTCATTTGGCCCCCGAAGACCCTGGGAAGCTGACTTTTATTGGAGCATCGCTCGAGGAGCCCCTTAGAGGGAAGTTGGTGAAATGTTTGCAAGAAAATAGTGATGTTTTTACATGGTCAGCAGCTGATATGCCAGGAACCCGAAACTGATTACTCACAAGCTGAATGTAGACCCAAATCGGAAGACGGTAAAACAAAAGAAAAGAAGTTTTGCTCCAGAAAGGCAAGAAGCTATAAAACAGGAAGTGGAGAAGCTCTTGGAGGCTGGTTTCATTGAGGAGATTCAATTTCCAGAGTGGTTAGAAAACCCTGTAATGGTGAAGAAAGCTAATGGAAAATGGAGGATGTGTGTGGACTTCACTGATCTAAATGATGCCTATCCTAAGGACTGTTTTCCGTTACCAAGGATCGATACTTTGATAGATGCCACTGCTGGGCATGAAATGCTGAGCTTCATGGATGGATTTAGTGGATACAATCAGATCAAGATGCACAAGGATGACATTCGAAAGGTATCATTCATCACTGACTTTGGTGTTTATTGTTATCTTGTTATGGCGTTTGGTCTCAAGAATGCAGGAGCCACCTATCAAAGGTTGGTAAATAAAATTTTTAAGGATCTTATTGGCAAGACTATGGAAGTTTATGTTGATGACATGTTAGTCAAGAGTCTAGTAAAGACTAATCATATAGCCCATTTAAGGGAAGCTTTTCAGGTACTGAGGTACCACAAAATGATGTTAAATCTTACAAAGTGTGCATTCGGAGTAGGATCTGGAAATTTTTTGGGATTGATGGTCTCCAAGAGAAGGATCGAGGCTAACCCCGATAAAATAAAGGCAATCCTGGACATGGAACCACCAAAAACTATCAAGGATGTTCAGAAGCTCATAGGAAGGGTTGCTGCATTGGGACGATTCTTCTCCAAGTCAGGAGACAAGTGCCTATCATTCTTCAAGTCACTTAAAAACATTAAGGACTTTGTATGGAGTGAGGAAAACCAGAAGGCTTTCGAAGAATTGAAGAAATATATGGCGCAGGCCCCGTTGTTGGCCAAGCCAGTTTTGAATGAAGTTTTATTCTTGTACTTAGCTGTTTCTGGATGTGCCTTGAGCGCTGTATTGGTTAAGGAGGAACTTAAAGTCCAGAAACTCGTATACTATGTGAGCAAAATTCTGCATGGTGCTGAGTTGAATTATTCAACTATTGAGAAATTTGCTCTAGCCTTGGTAATGGCTTCGAGAAAGCTGCGTCCTTACTTTCAGGCTCATCAGATTGAGGTGCTAACGAATCAGCCCCTAATAAATATCATTCACAGTCCTAAGGCAAGTGAGAGATTGATCAAGTGGGCAATAGAGCTGGGAGAGTTCGATCTCAAGTATAAGCCACGAACGACAATAAAAGCCCAGGCACTAGCTGACTTCATGGTGGAATGTACCATACCCAACCAAGAAGTCGGGGGGCAGGAAGATAACATACCTGAAGACAAGGAAGTTGATACGGGGGATAAAGAGAAGGTTAATAAGGAAAAAGAATACTGGGTTCTCTATTTTGATGGAGCATCAAAAACGAATTCAAGTGGAGCAGGTTTGGTTTTACAAAGTCCTGATGGGTTCTTAATTGAGTATGCCATGAAGCTAGACTTCCCAACCACAAACAATGATGTAAAATATGAAGCTCTAATAGCTGGTCTTGGCTTAGTAGGGACACTTAGAGTCAAGAACTTAAAAGTTTGTGGAGACTCGAAGTTGGTCATATCCCAAGTGAAGGGAGAGTTTGAGGCAAGGGATGAGACGATGGCTAAATATGTCCGCCTAATAAGGGCCGTGATGACCCAATTTGATGAATGCCATGTTGAGCACATTCCAAGGGAGGAAAATGCTAAGGCAGATGCGTTGTCAAAATTTGCTTCATCTAAGATGGAAGAAAGTTCTGGAAGTGTATACTATCGTGTTTTGAAAATACGGAGCATTGATGTTAAGCTTGTGGCTCCTATAGGCCTGGGGATGTCATGGATTGATCCCATTAAGGCTCACATTCAAACCGGCTAGTTACCAAACGATGCTACTGAAGCACGAAAATTGGTTGTTCAAGCACTAAGATACTCTTTGATAGATGGAATTCTGTATAAAAGATCTTTCGTGGTTCCCTACTTAAGATGTCTCAGGCCTGATGAGGCTCGCTTGGCTCTTGAAGAAGTACATGAAGGCATATGCGGGCAACACTTGGGGGGTAGGGCCTTGGCTCATAAGATAACCCGTTTAGGCTTCTATTGGCCAGAAATGATGGCTGATGCCAAGGAATATGTGAAAAAATGTGACCGTTGTCAGAAGCACGCACCAGTTGTTAGACAATCCCTCGAGATGCTGACTTCTATCAACTCGCCCATCCCCTTTGCAATGTGGGGAAAGGATATATTAGGGCCTTTCCCCATGGCTACGACACAAAGGAAGTTTCTGATTGTGGCCATTGATTATTTCACCAAATGGATTGAAGCCAAACCCTTAGCCAAGATCACAACTAAACAGGTTGCACAATTCCTGTGGGAAAGTATTATGTGCCGGTATGGAATTCCCCGCATCCTAGTCACTGACAATGGAACACAGTTCAACAACGAGGAGTTCAAGAAGTATTGTGAGGAAAATGAAATTGAGTTACGATTCACATCTGTAGCTCACCCACAAGCCAATGGGCAAGCGGAAGTGGCCAATCGAATAATCCTGGATGGACTAAAGAAGAGGATCGAGAAGTCAAGGAATAACTGGGTGGATGAAATACTCCCAATATTATGGGCCTATAGGACTACCTGTAGAGTCACGACTGGAGCAACTCCCTTCTTGTTAGCATATGGTGCAGAAGCAGTTCTTCCTGTAGAGATATCACATTCCTCCCCCAGGATTCAAGCTTTCAATGCTGAGGAAAATGAAGAAGGGCAAAGGTTAGCCCTGGATCTAATTGATGAAGTACGAGATGAGGCACATGCGAAGATAGTGAAATATTAGAAAAAAGCTTCATTCTACTACAACCTAAGGGTTAAAGAAAGATTCTTCAAACAAGGTGATTTAGTTTTGAGGAAAGTGGAAGCTTCTGGTGTTGGGCAGAAAGGGAAACTTGCCCCAAATTGGGAAGGGCCATACAAAGTCAAGAGCATTCAGGGTAGAGGAATGTACAAGCTGGAGATTATGGATGGTTTTGAAGTCCCGAGAACTTGGCATGCACAAAACCTGAAGGTTTACTATGTGTAAAATAGTTAAAGTACGATTCTCACTTGTCAGAATGAAAAGTAGGTTTAAAAGCACCTTGAAGCTTTGCTTGCTTAGGATTTTTCTATATAGAAGATATGTTTAGATTTTATCAGGGTTGAACCCATTTCGTGTAAGGTATCCAGAATACCAAGTTATAGTATAAAACCTTCAACTTAATCTTGGCCTATTAGAGTGATTGCATTGTGAAAGATAAAACCAAGTTATAAACTTTGGTTTGAAAAATCAAAAGAGAAATACGATGATACCTGGGCAAAATACAACTGAAAACAATAATAGTCAATTACAAAGTTCAAATATTATCTAATAAAAAAGAAATACATAAAAAACTTAGTCCTTGGAAGGCTGGGATTCTTCGGAACCACTATCCGAAGTCTCCTCGGATATCTCAGTCGTCCCCTCGAAAGTCTCCGAGGAGGTGCCCTCGGAACTACCTTCGGACGCTTTGGATGCTGCAGGAGACGCTGGTTTTGGAGGCGTTACCTTTGGAGGCTCTTCTACCCTGGCCTTCTTTATAACGGGCTCAGGCTCCTCCTCAGGAGAAGTTTCCTCCTCTTCAGAGCTGGACTCGAGCTCCTTCCTCTTTTCGCCTTGACTTCCCGATGGGCCATCCTTGATCAAATCAGCGAGCCTGTCTGTAACACCCCCAAGTGCTGGAACTTGCACAGGGCAAGGGAAGGAGGACTGTTCGAGGACTTCTGGAAATTCGTCTTGAATGGCCTCCACCGCGACATCCCAGCCTTCCTTATAGCTAACTGGATGAAGGAGGGCCTCGTGCTCCACCATTAAATCCTTGAACTCCTGAGTGTCCATCCAGCCGTCAAAGGCTTTATCCTTTTGAGCCTTGAGGATAACATTATCGGCCCGGGCCGTTTCCAGGTCAGAAGTGGAAGAGGCAAGTTGGGCTTCAAGGGCCTCTATTCTTTGGTTGGCCTCCTCCAGCTTCTTGTTCGCGTCCTCCAGGCCAACCTTCCAAGCCTTGGCTTGGTGAATCGCCCCTTGAAATTGGGCGTTCGCCTACAAGAAACATAGCAAAAGTTAGAGACGGGAAAATCAAAAAGGCGACTATGAAGGGCTAAGGAAAAAGACGTAACGTCGCCAAAGCCTGAGCTCCAAAAAGCTCGTTCCCCTCGAAGTCCTGTTGAAGGACAAAGTCTTGATAGTCAACCAGGGAGATGGAATGCTTAGACCATTCCTTGGCAAGTGTTGTACTGCCGACAATCGAATCCTTGCCCCGGATTCCCCAAGCAGGTTGAAAATAAGACCCTGATTTTTGCTTGGTACGTAAAACTTGGCTGGTACCTTCTTCGCCTGGTTCCATTGCTTGGAGTAGGAACTCCGGGAAGAGATCCCCAAGGCGCGGGTCTTTAAAGACCTTTCCAGCACGCTTCATCCTGGTCGTCTCTAGGTCTTTAGGCTTTGTAGCCTCATCAATTTTCTCAGCCACTGCAACACATGAGATAAGTGAGTTGAGAAGTTAGTGAAATGGAAGATAGAAGGAACGGAAACAACTGGATAAGGAAGGATACTTACTCTTCTTAGGGACGGGAGAAAGGCCGCATTCTGCAAGAACGGTCTCCCTAATAAGATCCTAAGAATGGGAAGTCCCATTATCTTGCGTAAGGAGGTTGAAAGCTCTTGTCTCCTCCTCAGACAAAACTATATCATTTGGGCTCCCATCTACAGCTAGCCCAAAAGATGAGCGAAATAGGGTGCCCCAATCGCCACCCTCCCAAACAATAAACAGAAAATCTTTCTTCCACCCCAAGTTGTTGTCAGGGATGGACTTTCCGTTCACTATGTGGGGAATAGTTGGGCGCTGGTTTAAAGAAACCCAACCCAGATTCTTGTCAGGGTTGTTCTTGAACTGAAAAATCTTTCTGAAAACAGCAACAGGAGTAGGGACATTGTGCTTGGCGTATTGCGACAGATAGCACAGAATGAGCCTCCAAGAGTTAGGAGGGAGTTGGCAAGGGCTAATGCCCACATCAGCTAGCAGAACAGGGATAAACGGGTGAAAGGGGAGTCTGATACCTGCCCTTAGAGTATCCCTGTAGACGCATAATACGTCCTTCCTCCACTGACAGGCCCTGTCGGCCGGACCTGCAAAACCAGTTTGAAAGGATCCTTGATTCTGAAACAGCTACTCAACTTTTCCAGCTCCTTTGGATCCCGCAAGGCACTAATATGGTTGTGCACGTCCAGATGCGCATCAGACGGGTACTCGTCCCCTCGGGTGTTGATGATATCGATCAAGGAAGTGTACCTTGATCGAATAGGGAATTCATTGGACTTTCTGGCCACATTCATCTTGGCCAAACGAGTCATTTTCTTATCAGCCATCTGAAAAAAGGGCACATAAAGAGATAATTTTAAAAGCGCAAGCTATGCAAAAACAAGCACAAGAAGTAAAGGGAGAAATTTTACCTGAAGTAATGCTCCTAAAAAAGGCTTTGGGGCTTAAGATACTCCGACTTACTGTTATTGCTCTGAGATTCTTAATAGAATAAGAAAGAAGAAGAATTTAGAAATGAGAAAGTGAGGAGCAGTAGACTCTACTCATTCCTTTATATAGGAGGAAAAGTGGAGTTGAAGGGACAAAAAGCCCAGTAAGGATAGAGGCCCAAAGAAAAAAACCCAGAAAATATTCCAGAATATTCCAAGGGAATTCGAAAGAAATTAAATAAAATTCCCGAGAATTCTAGAGAATTCTAAACAGGGTATTTTGATATATTAAGCCCAGATTAATAAGAGGCCCAATAGGAGTTAAAAGGCCCAAATCCAATTAGGATTTGGAAAATACAAACCCCAAATGGAAGTCCTAAAAAATATAAGGCCCAAAAAGAAGATTAGGCCCAAACTAAGGCCCATTCAAAATTGGATTAGAAGGAAGCCCAAAAAGACCAGGATTGAGGTCGAAATCCAAGTCGTAAATTCTGCTCGAAATCTTTCGAACAGACACCCGAAAATTACGGGTTTAAAAGACCAGGATTCAGGTCGAATTTCAAGTCGTGAATTCTGCTCGAAATCTTTCCAACAGACACCCGAAAATTACGGATATAATAGAACTGGATTGAGGTCAAAACCTGGACCAGGATCGAGGTCGAACCAAGTAAAACATTTTTCAAGTATGGGGTACAGAAAACTAGACTTAAATCCAGGTCGAAGAATCGACTAGGATCCTGGTCAAAGCCCAGGTCGTGAATCCTAGTCGAAATCTAACGACCAGGAAGCAAATAAGCACAGAATTTTCGACCTAGATCCAGGTCGAAGGTTCGACTAGGATCCTGGTCGAAATCCAGGTCGTGAATCCTAGTCGAAACCTTACGACCAGGAATCAAAACAAGGACAAATTTTCGACCTAGATCCAGGTCGAAGGTTCGACTAGGATCCTGGTCAAAATCCAGGTCGTGGATCCTAGTCGAAGTCCTTTGACCAGGATTGCAAAGCTGGCCCAAAATTCGACTAGGATCCAGGTCGAAATTTCCACTAGGATCCTGGTCGAAAAAGGGTTGAAATTTTGAGAATATTTGTAAAAAAATGCAAAAAATTTGAAAAAAAATCTCGAATAAAAGGGAAAATTCCTGAAAAATACCAGAAAATTCCTAAAAATAGGGAGAAGGTAAGAAAACAATAGGGGAAGTTTTTAAACGACCCTGAGGCCACGTACAAGGCAAATCGTCGTAAGCGTGTAGGTCGCTCCACATTTTATGCAAAACGATACCCTGAAAGGGAATGAACGAACTTAACTTTTGCGAAATCTTATACGGTTTCTCAAAAGTTGGGGGGAAAATGATAGGGATAAATAAATCCTGATTATGTAATCAAATATTATAGTAATTATACATGATTTGGGCTGCTAGGCCCAATAAGAAGATGTTTGACATTCAGACCAAAAAGGTCAACACATTGATCAGGCCTGATGGACCAGATCAGGCCTGATGGAATAAAGAAGGCCCAAAAACCCTGAATATTAATTAATTTTATAATTAATTAATAAAGGAAAATCAGTTATTGAAAAGAGTCCCAATGAGGATATAAATCCTTGCAGATTAGCCTCTAAAGGACCTAGAAGGATAAGGAATCAGTTTTCTACTATTTAGGACCCCAAAGTCCATTTTAATTCAGAGACTTGATCACCAAGTCTCATATACAAAGTCCAATTCAAGGACCACCAACATCTATATAAGGGGTCTCACCCCCCAATTCAGAACTACGTTTTTTGGCTTGATTCTCTAATTTAAAGAGATACGTAGGCATCTCGTAAAGGCAGAATTAAGCTACGAAACACGAGAGCAGCCATTAAAGGCCTTGAGCTCCCGAACCTTAGCAATAAATACAGCAAATAATAACCTTAGTTTTTTATCCATAACAAAAACTATTTTATAAAACTGGGAATCATCCAACCTCAACCATTTTTACATTTTTACAACCCCAAACTCTTCAGAAAACTCCTTTCTAACCTAATCTGGTTATTCTATACATTTTCCGTGTTTTAACTTTTTCATTCTGGATTACGGTTTGACCTGTACGCGTCCCGCCGTACAATTTTTGATACAATAATCATTTCGATAAATCAACAAAACCCGTATTCACGAAAGGCGGGGTATTATTACATTATTTTCGTATAAAGTGTTTTATAAGAAGCCCGATTTGGATAATTATCCAATACGAGTATCAAAACAGATCATTTTTGCAGTTACTTTACGGCTAAGTAACTAATATTTTGATCCAATATGATCCAATACGCTCCAATATTTTATAAATATTAATAGCCCTTTTATTATTTCATTTTATTCGTATAATCATAATCAATCAGTAAAAATATAGAATTTATAGAGAAAACCCTAATTATTCGTTACGTTCTTGAAAATCAAACACACAAACGAAGACGTTATCGAACTCCGATTGGGGCATGCCATATATCAAATTGAAGCTCTCGAAAAGACCTTTCTAAATCAATCAACACTTTTGGTGCAACAAACAAGAGGAAGCAAGATGTAGAAAAGGAAAAGAAGTAGTCAGGGAGTGAAAACCAGTAGACAGGTGCTAGTAAAGTAAAAGCGGATTGATAAGGCAAGTATCCCTGAACTTTCTTGTTCTATAATTACAAGTATTTTCGAACTCTCTTCATTATGTTGCAATTATTCCAAATAGTTCTTATTCTATATTGCAAGTACTTTGAAGTACTCAACCCTAAACCCTGATTCTTATTGATCTTGAACCATAGCCTTATTCTTTGTAAATCACTAATTATTGAATTCTCAGATACGAATAACACATATACGATACTACTCCACAAATACATATATATCACATACTGATTCTTGATATTGAATTGTTCAACATACGAACCTTTATGCCTTGTATAACAGAAAACCAACGCTCGTAACCTTTGAACCCTTGAGCTTCTACTTTCTGATTCTTTCCTTGATTGAAAGCCAATCTTTTTGAATTCCTTGTTATACCTTCATGGAATTATGAATCACCATATGCTTCAAGATAAATGTTGTTTATGATTCAGCTTATTGATTTACATTGTTTAGCATATTGTTATTCTGAAATTGGATTGTTTTTAAATATGGACCAGATTCATGGTCGGACCAGATTCGTTGTCATAATAGGCTAATGCGTGCCTTGGATCCAGTATATAGAGCAAAGCTGGAAGCCTTGCTCGGGGTTAGTGCCTGACTGATCAGCAGCCTAACATTAATTTTTAAAATAAAAGTGAATATTCAATTCTAATCATTGCTTATCAGTAAACTTGATTCTTATATCATTTCAATTGATCATTTTTTAATCTCAGTATTGTCATTGTGACTTGCTGAGCTAGTTAGCTCACTCTTGCAAATCTGTTGATATTCTTTTCCAGTGAAAAAGGAAACTGGTGGTAGCGAGGATCCCCAGACAAGTGTGCGAGCTAGGTATCTAGGTTGAGATGGAATAAGCTAGCAGATGATGTTTGGCTTAGTTTGTGTTGAGAGTTTGTAATTAAGTTTACTTCCGTTGTAAGATAAATAAACTGGGATTTGGTACGTTTGTATAATAAATAAGGTTATGACTTGTGGGCATACTTTAAACTACACACCCTGTTTTATACCAGAAGTACGAGGCTCTTCTTTTGGAACGAGAAGCCCTGTTGGCACAGATCCAGGAGTTACAACACATTATAATGACCATAGATGTTGACAGGAATGTGAGGGAGCTTCAGAATGAGATTCAAGTGACCCGGAGAATACTTGAAGATAGACTTCATGGAACTACTTGTGAGTATGCAGCCCCAGATGATCTTATAAGGTGGGCCAGAGAGGTATTGGAGGATTTGAAGAGGCTTGGTGGACCAAAGTTTCCCTGAAGCTAGAAGACGGGAATGATGTGACAGCTGACATATGTATAATAGTGTGTAATGCGTATTATCAGACTTTTGGTGGGTATATAAATAAACAAGACTTGCTGAATAATGGATAGGCCTGTTATACCTTTTCTTTAAAAAATGTTTCGTGCTTGTACTACCAAACTTTGACATATATATTAGTACATTTCCTTTTCCAGCATTGTCATTACTTTACTATACATATTTTATCTTACTACACTTGTTATAAACTCTTGTGATAACTTATACTTTTCCCCAACTTTTTACATTTTGTTAATAAGCATGCAATTTACTTAGTTCAACGATTGGAAATGTTTTCAAAAAGAGATATTCTGTTTTACAAGAAAACTTTTCATAATAAGGATTTGATTTAAAGGCTAAATAAATTGTTTGATTCTTTACAGAAAATGCCTCCCAGAAGAAATAACCGTTCCACTAAACAAAAATGAAGAAACTAACAACAACAACCAAGACAACAATAACCAGAATGTCAACCCAGGTCTCATAGACCCAACTGTAGCCCAGATTTTTCAGATCTTGGCTTAATAGACAGTCCACCTGACTCAATAACTATAGAGGCAGACTAATCCTCAGGTAACCTTTAAGACTTTTCAGGAGGTGAATCCACCAAAATTTAAAGATTCTGTGAAATTCGATTGAGGCAAGAGTTTGGTTGAAGGAAATTGAGAAGGCATTTGCCTTAGTCAAGGTGAGAGAGGAACAGAAGACTGAGTTTGCGAGTTACTATCTGAAGAATGAAGCCACCTACTGGTTGGAAACTGTTAAGACATTGGAAGGTACAGATGATGTTACATGGGATAGATTCAAGGAGTTGTTTTTAGAAAAGTATTTTCCTCAGTTTGTTTAGGATCAAATGGAATTGAAATTTTTGGGGCTCAAGAAGGGGAATATCTCAGTGGCGGATTATGAAAGTAAGTTTGAGGAATTTTATAGGTTTGTACCATCATATGTGGACACTGATAGGAAGAAAGCCAAGAGGTTCCAACAAGGTCTTAAGCCATGGATCCGAAGGAAGGTGGCCATATTTGAATTAGATACGTATGCGGGAGTTGTGTAGAAGGCTATAATTGCGGAGACAGAAAGTGAAATGTCTCAGAAGGAGAAGGAAAGTAAGAAAAGAAAGTTTGAAGGGAGTGAAGGACAGTCCCAGGTAGGGAAGTTTCTGAATTTCAATTAGAGGAAAGGCAAGTTTCATCCCGGAAGGAATTTCAATAGGCAGAACGCAGGCAACGGAGGACAAGGTAATCGTCCAGCCACTGGGAACCAGCCAACCCAGCAGAGGCCAGCTTTACCTGACTGTCAATTATGTGGAAAGAAACATGGAGGGGTTTGCAGCAAGCTGAATGTAGTCTGCTACAGATGCAACCAGATGGGGCACTATTCAAGGGAGTTCCGTAACCAGCCAGCCAGAGAGTCAGCTAACAAGGATCAGCCTACCAGGAATTAGGCAGGCAAAATTCCAGCAATTGGGTATACAGATTTCAAGTGCGGAAAGCCAGGACATATAGCATGGGATTGCAAGACACCACTTCCATCCAATAATACACTGAGAATTATGGGAGCTACTCCAACAGTGAATAAACCTCCCAGAGCTAGACTTTGTTACATGTCTGTGAAAGATGTTATCATGGACATTGAAGTTGTGGCAGGTACGCTTGCTATGAATTCTTAATATGCTAAAGTGCTAGTAGATTCGGGAGCAACTCGATCATTTATTTCTCAAGATTTTGTTGATAAGCTGAATTGTTCAATTGTATTGTTAAGTGAGATTATGACGATAGAATTAGCAAATTAGGAGCGTGTATCTGTGAACCAAGTATGTAAGAACTGTGAGATTGAGATTTTTGGCAATAAGTTTGACGCTGACTTGATACCGTTTAAGTTAGGAGAGTTTGACTTTATTTTAGGAATGGATTGGCTATCTAAGCATGATGCTCAGATAGACTGTGTAATGTATAAGTGATGATGTCAAAGATCACTAGAAATAACAATATCATTAGTGTCTCTGATCAAGGTATGAAGCAAGCCAATTGGACATCTGATCTAAGGAGGAGATTAATGAACTGTTATTTTTGATAATCAGTTAAACTTGGGGCCAACCCTAAGTAAGTTGTATTTTTATCTTAATATGTATTTTGTACTTGTAACAGTTAAAGTCTGTAAAAATGCAAAGGAGCAGACTGGAGCCTTTTTCCTGAAATAGTATCAAGCCTAAGGATTCTATCTGGAAGAAGATCAAGAAGATCATGCCTCAGAAGAATTTTGAAGAAGCTGTCTGGAAAAAAATACTCTAAGTCAAGATCTCTACAAGTCACAAATTTAATGTTATAGAGAAGTCATTCGAGAACTCCGGAATGGCTTATCGAGAAGTTAGGAAAACTACTAGAGAACTCAGGAAGATGTCGATAAGCCAAATTGAAGAACTGAAGATTGGAGATATCGACAAGTCATTCCTTCACTAGAAAACTCAGAGTTATCGAAAAGTCTACATTCAGTAGAGAACTCTGAGTTATCCATAAGTCAAGTTCCACTAGAGAACTCAAATATATCGATAAGTCAAAATTCACTAGAGAACTCAGAGACATCGACAAGTTAAAATTCACCAGAGAACTCTAAGATATTGACAAGGTAAATTTGACTAGAGAACTGTGGGATGTCAACAACTCAAATAGCCACTAGAGAACTAAGAGTTATCGATAAGTGTAAGTGAAGATGTGAAGACTAGAGATCTCGACAAGCCTAAAATCTCTTATAGAGAACTGAAGACCTCTACAAGCTAAACTAAATGTAGAGTACTAGAGATCTCGATAAGCCAATATACTTATCGAGGTGTCAAGTGTTCTATAGACCTAAACTGGAGATCTCGAGGTACAATCTCATAGTACAAAGTTGCAGATCAGTTCAATATCCGATATAAACAATCAACAAACAATCCAACAGCTGGATTGACAAGTCTACAAAAAGCAGCTTGAAGAATGTGCAAGATCAATGGTGAAGATTAACTGATAGAGGAAGATCAAGTGAACACGGGATGCTAAAGATATGCTAAGCCAGAAATGGAAGATCTACTTTTCTATAAATAGAAATGATAAATGACACTTTAGAAAAGCTAATAGCATGTTTTATTATCCACTGTGTAAACCAGCAGTTAACTGAGTTATAAAGTTAACACTGGTCCTTTAGTCAGGGGTAACAATTTAGATCAAATTTCTTGTAACACTCTCAAGAAGAAGCTAAGCTCTTTAACATCAAAGAGCTTAGAAATTTTGTAGCAAAACAACCTTAATTTTAATATAAAATTAAGTGAGTTTTAAAGATCTGTGTTCTTTATTTTCTGCAAGCTTAAATTCTCCATGAACACATTTCACTACAAGAATTAATTTACTTTGTTCAACCATTAACTTTCAAGAAAAGCCTAAAAACAGTAAAACACATTCACCCCCCTCTGTGTGTTATTTATTACCTAACAAATGGTATCAGAGCCAAATCTGAAAGTAAACAGATTCAAGATCGAATGAATACACAGAAAATCAGTAGCTTCAAAAATCCTACATTTGAAAAAACTAACTACACTCTTTGAAAAAAGAAAATGATGTTGTTTATCAGGATGGCCAATACACTCTACATTTAGATCCTCAAGAATGGACCATTCACTCCTATGGTTAGAGTTGAGGAATCTACAGATGGAGACATGGTTATCCCAGCTCATTATGCTCCAAAAGATCCTGCTGAGTATTCTGACTCTGAAAAAGAGAAAGTTTCCCTGGATAGCAGCTTGCAATTGATATTAATTGAGTCACTTGACAATGTGATGTACAAAAATATTGTCAAATGTGACACTGCCAAGCAAATATGGGAAGAGATTGAGATACTCTGTGAGGGAACTGAGGAAGTTAGATCAAATCAAAGAAGGATACTGATTTCACAATATGAGGGTTTCATGGCTAAGCCAAATGAAACTATTACTGAAGTGTTTGAAAGATTCAACAAGCTGATAAATGACTTGTAGCTCCGTTACAAATACTATGAAGCTGAAGAGGTGAACCTGAAGTTCTTGCTTACTCTCCCTGATCATTTGGAACAGAAAATCTTAGCAATCAGGGAAGGGAGAGACTTGAGTAGGATAACACTGGAAGTTCTATATGGAATTCTCAAAACATATGAACTTAAAATGATTCAGACAAAATCATTGAGATCTGGCCAAGGAAATGTTGTAGATAGCTCAAGTGCTTTAATTGTGAATGAAATTAAAACATCTAATGATGAACCAAGATCTCAAATTCCAGTTGCCTCAACAATAGAGCAAAGAACAAATGATTCACATGAACAAGTCATTCTGGAATTGGGGTACCAACTCTTACCTCCACTGATTTAAATGTGAATCAATATAAGGAAACTGTTGAAAAGATGAGCACATAAATGTTTCACATTCATACAAGCATGGTTGCTGCTAATGAAGAAGTTAGCAGATTAACAAAATTAAATGAGAAGCTTGAAAGTGAAAAATAAGAAACTGAATTGTTGACAGTGGAGCTTGAAGCCTTGAAACAAGAAAATGGTTTTCTGAAAAACAAGCTCAAGTGTGCAAATGAGATTGAGGTTGTGCTAAGGGAAAAACTGAAGAAAAGTGAAGTAAAGTTGAAGTCCTTCAAGAATGCATCTGAATTGGTTGGTCAGTTTTATAAGAAAAACAAACCATGTGCAAACATTGCTATTAGTCTTGATTATGATGCCTTAAATAGAAAAAAGAAAAACACAAGTGACAGAGGAAAAGCAACAAAGAGTGAAAATGTTCCAGCAATGCTGAGAAATGTTGGGTCACCTGTGTTTAAGACTTGTGAAGTAAACTTCAGTGAAGAAGAATTGATCATCAAGCAAGAAATTGCAGATGAGGATAATGAAAAGAAAAATGCAAATTTAATTCAATCTGCCAAGGCTGAAGAAAATCTTATGGACAATCAAAGTACCAAGACTCCTGTCAAAAAAACCAAGACTGAAGATGCAAGAAAGAAGAAGAAAATTAGAAATGGGAGAATGGGGATAAACAAAAGCAATAATCTGGATTATGTTGCAAATGTTCCTGGCAAGAAGTGTGAAAAATGTGGCTCTGTAAATCATTTAACTCAACTTTGTAAAAAGGCTGTTAGTAAGCCAACTCAAGGAGCTTGCAAATAAAATGAAGCAGATTTAAATGATCCCTACTCATTCTGTGATAAGTTTGACTGCATCCCTTGTAACTTGAAAGTGATGAAGAGTTGCCACAAATTGAGAGTAGAACTTAAAGAAACAAAAAATGAGTCTACATCAGAAAGGGAAAATGCACAACAATCATTGAACTCTATTTTATCTGAAACAAATCACTCTACTTCTGTTAAATCAGTTAACAAGAAGAAAGTACCCAACACTACTTGGGTCACTAAACACACCTGAATCTCATTATGTGCAAGGCAAAGTGAAGGAAGTCATATGGATTATTGATAGTGGATGTTCCTTATATATGACAGGTGATAAGGCCCTGCTATCACAGTTTAAAGAGAAAGTTGGCCCATTGGTGACCTATGGAGACAACAGAAAAGGATTCACAATGGGATATGGAAAGATTATTTCTGAAAATATTGTCATTGATGATGTAGCACTCGTAGCTGGTCTTGAAGTGAATCTTCTCAGTGTTAGCCAATTTGCAGACAAAGGATTTGAAGTTTTATTTAACAAGGAAGAATGCACCTTTATCAGTAAGAAAACTGGTGAAGTTGCTCTGAAAGGAGCAAGGAAAGGAAGCTTGTTTGTTGTATACTTGGACTCAACAAATAAGGATGGTATTTGCTGCTTCTACACCAAGGCATCAGAAGAACAAAGCAAGTTATGGCATAAGAAGCTGTCTCACTTGAATTTCAAGGCAATTAACAACTTAGTCAAAAAGGAGTTAATGAGAGACATGCCCAAACTGGAATTTGCTCAAGTTGAAGTTTGTGAAGCTTGTCAGAAAGGAAAGATGAAAAGATCTAGTCACAAGTCAAAAACTGTGAATTCTATAAGTATACCCTTGCAACTTATTCACATGGACTTGTTTGGGCCAGTGAATGTCTTATCAATTTCAAGGAACATATATGCACTTGTGATGGTGGATGATTTCTCAAGATACACCTGGGTAGAGTTCATGTACTATAAAGATGAAACTCCACACATCATAATTGAGCACATCAAGAAGATAGAAAAACAGGCTGAAGATTACAATTGTGTGAAAAGACTGAGAAGTGACAATGGAACAGAATTCAGAAATGTTTCATTAAGTGAATTCTGCAAAGGCAAAGGCATTGTTCAAGAATTCTCAGCTGCCAAAACACCTCAATAAAATGGAGTAGTTGAGAGAAAAACCGAACATTGGTTGAAACTTCCAAAACAATGCTGCAAGATGCCAAGTTACCAACAAGTTTCTGGGAAGAGGCTATCAACACTGCATGTTATACTCAGAACAGATATCTCATTAACAAGGCACATGGCAAGTCACCCTACTCAATCATGTCTAAGAGAAAGCCTATTGTAAAGCATCTTCATGTGTTTGGAAGAAAGTGTTATATTTTGAAACACAACTCTGAATATGTGGGAAAATTTGACTCAAAGGTTTTTGAAGCAATTTTTCTGGGATATTCACTAGAAAGAACAGCCTACAAAGTTTATGTGATTGATCAAAAGAAGATCATGGAGAGCACAGATGTGACCTTTGATGATGACAAGTGTCCGGGCTTGGAATGCCTTGATGATAGTGAAGCTGAAGCCCTTGCATTTGAAAATCTCAACATTGATAGTGATTCTGATGGAGAAGATGAAGTTAATGCACAACAGATAATGAATGAAGAGACTATTGAACAGGAAAATCATGGGAATGGAAGCTCATCTCAAACACCTGAATTTGATAGCACAAACTCAGGGGGAGAAAGAGAAGAAGGATCTACCAGTCACACCAATAATGAAGAAATGATGAAGGCACAAGTCAATAAAATCATACAAAGAAGTGGGATAGAAGTCACTCTAGAGAAGCAATCATTGGTGATCCTACTGCTAGTGTGAGGACTAGAAGTGTAACTGCTAATGAGTGCCTACATGCATGTCTTTTGTCTCAAGTAGAACCTAAGAAAATTGATGAAGCTCTACTGGATCCTGACTGGATATCTGTCATGAAGGAAGAGCTAAATCAGTTTGAAAGAAACAAAGTCTAGAAGTTAGTTCCTGTACCAAAGAATAGAAGCATTATTGGAACAAAATGGGTGTTCAGGAATAAAATGGATGAAAATGGTATAGTTACCAGAAATAAAGCAAGGTTGGTTGCAAAAGGCTAATCACAAGAAGAAATAATTGATTATGATGAAACTTTTGCTCCTGTTGCAAGCCTTGAAGCTATAAGAATTTTCCTAGCATTTGCTGCACATTCAAACTTTAAAGTGTATCAAATGGATGTCAAAAGTGCCTTTCTAAATGATGAGCTAGAAGAAGAAGTTTATGTGCAACAGCCTCCTGACTTTGAGGATCCAAAACTTCCAAATTTTGTGTACAAGTTACTCAAGGCTCTATATGGACTAAAACAGGCACCTAGAGCTTGGTATGACATACTATCAGATTTCCTACTAAAGTATGGTTTTATTAGAGGAACCATAGACAAGACT
This sequence comes from Apium graveolens, assembly GCF_009905375.1. Taxonomy (NCBI): domain Eukaryota; kingdom Viridiplantae; phylum Streptophyta; class Magnoliopsida; order Apiales; family Apiaceae; genus Apium; species Apium graveolens. The sequence continues at coordinate 262,023,201 of NC_133648.1, forward strand.
CTCTTCTACAAGAAACATGGTGAAGATATGATCCTAGTTCAGATTTATGTGGATGATATCATTTTTGGTTCTACTAATGAGAAGCTTTGCCAAAGATTCTCCAAGCTTATGTAAAGTGAATATGAAATAAGTGTAATATCCGGGATATATCGTGTAATTATTTTGCTAATAAATAATTATAATATGTGTTCAGTATCTATTCTATGAATTATTTGTTAAGTGTTAAAGGTGTTTGGATGTTTAAAAATAAAATTAATTGAGTATTTCAATTTCTATATGTCCCAAATAAAATATAGATAATTGTCATATCTTTCTAATTATTTTTATGTTGATTTATGAATTTATAGGAATCATATGAAATTTATAAAATCTTTTTCCGGGTATTTAAAACCTATTTTATAAAAACGGGAACCAACCGACGTCATCCGTTGTTACGTTTTTAGAACCCGAAACTCTTCCGAGAACTCCATCCTAACCTAATTGTAATATTCAGAGCATATTCCGTGTTTTGACTTTTTCGATCCGGCGTACGGTTTGTCCTGCACGGGTCCCGGCGCAATATTTTCGATACAATATTCGTTTCGGTAAATCAATAAAACTCGTATTTTTGATAAACGGGAGCTTTTTATTAAAACTATTACAATTATCACTTCATAATACGTGTAACCAGGCGCTGAGACCAAGACCGCAGTACAAATTGTACTGATTTGGATAATTATCACGAAAACCGATACCGTTTGGATCAGTTTTTATAAATAAACGTACTGTTTTATATCTGGAATGATCCAACGGGATACTAATTTTCCGTAATTATAAATAGCCTCTACCGTATTTTATTTGGTACTGGAAATCAATTGCAAACAGTATTTACAGAGTTTTTACAGAGAAAATACTATAATTATATTTTGTTCTTCGTAATCAAACACAAATTCGAATGCGTTATTGATATCCGATTTTGGCGTACATATATTCAAAACGAAGCTACTGAAATCTAGAATCCAAATCTTCCATCAATTTCAGCCTAGAAACATCAGGTGATTTTCTATTTAATTATTTATATTCGAATTTCTTGGTATTTAAATTATGAATTTTTGTACGGATGGTTGTTTGAATGATTTGATGATTGTATATTGTAGAGCTTGTTTTCCTGATCATTTTGATATCTAATACTTCAAATTTGGAGTTCAATAGCATGTTTAATTTTGGGTTTGATTCTCGGAATTTAGAAATTAGGGTTTATATTACTTTGAATGTTTTCAATTCGATTTGGGGAAATCTTTGTTAGGGGTTCTCAGTTGATCTGGATGGGTTCTTTGTGTTCCTTATCAAATTTGCAACCGAACCATGTATTTATATCTTACAAACGATTCCTGAAAAGTACGGAGTTGTCTTTTAAAGATTTCGCCGGAGTTTATATCGATTTTGGTCGGAGGTTGTGTTCCAGACATGGTTTGTGATGATTGTTACTTGATTAGTGTTTCTGGGAAGGCTGTAAATGAATTCCAAGCAAAAACCAGACCAAAACGTATCGATTTGAACATTAATCGGGGTCGCCGGAGCTTCCCGACCTCGCCGGATTCTGCAAAATTTCCGGCGGGTCTGGGTTGTTCTTGGCAACCCGATTGTTGACCTGTTTTGTTTATATTTTGACCCGGTTTTGATCTAAAAAGTTCTTAAATCAAAAATGTTTTTGGCAGATTTGCAGATTAGTACCTGGAAGTTTCTGAAAATTTCAGAAACCAGATTTCTGTTTTAAAATCTTTTAAAAACTGGATTTCTTTTATAAAATCATTTATAAAATTGATTTTTATTTTCAAAAAAATTCCGAAAATCATTTATTTTAATTCTAAAATTTATTTTTAATTTAAAAATAAATCTAAATTACTTAATTAATTAATTTTAATTAATATTTAATTGATTAATTGATCAATTAATTTAGATATTAATTGATTAATTAGTTTAATTATTTATTAATTAATTTTAATTGATAATATAATTGGATTTAATTATTTATAAATGATTTAAAAATTCCGAAAAAATAGTTTCGAGCTTTAAAATATTATTTTAAATTATTTCCAAGGCTCGATAATTATTATAAAATTGTTTCAAAGCCAAAATTGGCCAACCGAACCTTGTTTATTACTCTGAAATTGATCCAACGACCCGTTTTAATTCCGAAAAAATGTTTTAAAAATCATTTTAAATACCCGAAAGCCTGTTTATGACCCGAGACTTCTTTATAAATGAGATGTTATTGATTATTTGATGTGTTATGTGTTATATGTGACTTGTTGATTGACTGTCGGTCTATATGTTCGGTGATTACTTGTTTATAGCGTAACTTTCAATCCGTTAATCGGATTTGGGTAAAACGAAAGGTAGATAGAAGTGCATGTCGAATAGAATCGCATGAGTTAAATATTGATAGATATTTATAATGCCTAGCAGAGTAAGCAAGGCGTAAGAAAGGGAAGCAGGTGATCAGAAATAGAATTGACATGTAGAAAATACAGCAAGTGATCAGAGATTAGAAGCGAGGCATAGGAGAAACAGATGAATGGTGGTTGAATAGAGTCGTAGACAAGTACAAGTGAAGTTGGAATCGATTATGATAAGGCAAGTACTTCTAAACCTTTCTCAAGACTTATTGCGAATATTTCTAAATTCTCTTGTGACCTATTGTTAATATTCAAAATAGCTCTGTTTTATATTGGAAATACTTTAAATCCTCCAGCCTTGAACCTAAGCCACATCATTTGATCTTTGAGCCGTAAGCCTTATTCTGTGTGAACCATTTCTTGTGGATTTACCAGATATTAAACCATACAAATACGATACTACTCCACAAATAGGTATCCATCATATACCAAACACTGGAACAAAATTGTTTATATATACAGAAACTTTTATACTTAACCATACCTGGTGATATCAAAGCACTAAAACTTGGTAAAAACACTATTCATCTAATACCCGATTATCCTACCGGCTGGAGGCCAATTCTTTTATGTACTTTGACATACCCTTTCGGTAACCATGAATTTTTATTATGCTCTTATACAAATGTTTCATTGTTATTGATTATGATCCGGTTTATTGAACTCTCTTGTTTATCATATTGAAATGCTTTAGAATTGGATAGTTTTCTTGTATGGACCAGATTCGTGGTCAGACCATATCGATGGTCAAGTTAGGCCAATGTGTGCCTTGGATCCAGTAATTAGAGCAGTGTTGTGTGCTCTGCTCGGGGTTAGTGCGTGACTGATCAGCAGCCTAACCTTGGTTTTAAAAAAAGTTAAATTGAATATCCAATTCTATTGGTTGTTTAACAAGAAACTTGATTCCTTTGAATCATCTCGTTTATTATTGTTTAACCTCAGATATTGATAATATGACTTGCTGAGCTAGTTAGCTCACTCTTGCAAATATTTTTATGTATTCTACAGTTAAGAAGGATACGGTTGATAGCGTGGTTTCCCAGTTCAATGTTCGAGCTAGGATTCCAGATTATGATTGATCGAGCTAGCAGGAGCTTATTGCAGTAGTGAGGTAGTAAGATTGTAAGAATAATTTCATATCAGTTGTAAATTAAATTAGTTGGGATTTGGTGCGTTGTAATAAGAGTTAAGGTTGTGGCTTGTTTTCATACTTTAACCTGTTGCGATCCGTGGTTATGCAAAGCAGGGTCATTGCCAATAATATTTTATATACAGGCTTATATATTGAGTATGTGTTGTGGACCCCAAACTTCTGACCCGGGTTTGGAGGGCGCCACAGGTTGGTATCAGAGCTACAGGTTATAAGTCACTGAAACAAGCCTAGATTGTCGGGATTGGGTAGAGGGTTAGGATTAGGAATAGGAAATAGAAAGATAGGTCATTGTGAGGTTGAGTGCGACTGTATAGTAGGTCTCCGGCACGGTTCGTGTTGCGATTCGGGATTCTTAACTAGCAACGTGATATCCAGGCAACGGCAATGGCAGATCCTGATTTCTCTGCATCAACTGATCGTATGGAGCTTTCCGTTTAAGGATCGTCATCCTCTTCCAGATTCGATTTGCGCCTTGTTCTTCCATCAGTATTTATGGTATTACCTTCTATCACGACATTTGCGCCTCTTAAAGTTATTTAACGCTATTCTATCATCTCTTGATATGAGACTACCTATTTAAACACCTTCATTTGCTTATTCTTGTTCCTTTGAACATTCAACTATGAATGTATCTTTTCTGTTTACTATACACCATATTCTATCAATGAAACAACAGCAATTACGAGAAGGGACACAATAGCTGTAGTAAATGGTGAGTATTGAGATACAAATTAAGGTGATAAGGAGTTTAGAAAGAAGATTCAAGTATTCTGGAGGATGGCTGTTATCAGGTTACAAGAAGCTATTAGTAATTAGGCCACTCATGACTAGCTTGTGAAATAGAGTGGATAAGTGTTGAAGAGAGAAAGTTAGAGGAGATTAGGGATCTGAAGATTTCTTGGAATTAATGGTGTTGTAATGATGTGATATATATTCTAACAAGATGATGCGACATTAGCTGACTTGTTGACTATTGGATAGTCTGTTCTACTTAATGATTACAAAGTGGTTAACGGGAGTACTACCAGTATGGGAGCCTTAATGTAAAGCTACGAATAAGATAACGTGCAACGACAGCGGAAGTGTTCATTGATTACAGAAAGAAATAGACCCTAATGAAGGACAGGATATAAATGGAAGTGAATGGACCTTTGAGTGATCGTTCTTTAACTAGGTATTTGGTCATAAGAAGGACAACAACCAACTCATATAGTGAGGACAACCAGAGGTGTGATTTTCAAAATTTGCAAAATTTTTAACAGGTTTTCGAAAAAGATTTTCCTCACAAAATTTTTAAAAGCCTTTTTGAAATAAAATAAGTTTTAAACCTTGGTTGTCAAGTTATTACTTGAGTTTCTTGTTTATTAAAAGACCCAGATTACCTCGAAGGAGGTTGTTTCAGACTCATCTTTGTTAATTCGGAGAACGAGGTAACCTGCGATTACAAAGAAGTGGGTGCAAGTATTGTCTGATAGGATTAACAACAGAACCAGCGTATGGAGTAACTATTCATCCAATTACTGGGATTATCAGAGTTCAAAGAATTCATTGATTTAATGGAAGTCTGAGTATGACCGAAGAAGATTGGAAAGATTTTTAGACTTTTCTAAAAGAAGAATGTTATTAGATCGCTATGTTGAATAATTCATGGTTATTCCAAATAAAAAAGAGGAAACTCAAGGTTATCTGATAAGAACGCCATTATGATTGAATTGTTAAAGTATTATATGTGTAGGTGCGACGTTACAGACACAAGATTTAACAAGTAAGAATTTACCATAATGCTTAGTACGAAGGCATTTTAGCATACTTTTAAAGTTATTATATGATTCAATTGGGATACGATCGATCAAACTCGAAAAATGAATATAAGTGAAATGTGGATGGTGATCAATGGTATCATTCTTATCCTCAACATTACATCGTATATTCCTTTTAATTCCTAAAGGTGTATGAACTCCTTTTCTTAATAAATTCTTTTTGATGATATCAAAATGGAAGATTTCGCATTCCTTTCAGATTTAATTATTCCCCTCAAGTTTTGCTTTCTGATTGGGACAAACAGTGTTATGATAAGACACTTTGTCAGAATGACAAAGAGTCGGGTGGGACGCCACCTAATCATGTGCTGTATGCCATACGGTATGAAAGACTGGCCATCTTAAGTATCAATGTGGTTGTCTCATTCATATTCAAATCATTACTTCTTCTTTCTTTTTAACTCTAAGTTTATTAAAATTGTGAATCCTTCTAGTAGTTTCGTTGTACAGTTGCTCTTTGCGAGAGCATTTCAAACAAAAGTCAATGTATTATACACCCAGCGGGCAAAGTCTCATCTACCTCTCATGCATGGAAAGGAAACAAGGCCATATGGTAAGAATTGCAAATCACTGGCCCTAGCCAGGGATGTATTAATAGTCAAGGGAATCTACTTCAATAAGGGATACATCTCCGAGAATGAGAATTTGCGATTTTCCTGAGTAATATGTTATTTAGAATGTGGATGTGATAATGTGGAAGATTATTGCGGATACCTTATGCGTTAAAGTATTGAAAGATATGGGAACAACTTGATCGTATATCTCTCAAGGTTTTATTGATCAGATGAATTATCCTGTCGAATCAATAAGTTTATGACTAAAGGGCTAGCAAGCTAAGAATGTGCAGTTATTGAATAAGTAAGTACCAATGGCGGAATCGATACTTCTGGAAATAAGTTGTGAAGAATTGATATCATTTGAGATAAGAGGATTTGACATTATTCTAAGGAGTGGATTAACTATTCAAGTGTGATAACCAGGTAGACCATCGTGATGGAAGATAGTTCTGAAGACGCCAAATGAGAACATGAAGAACTTGAAGGGACAGAGGAAGGTAAAGAACTTGTTAAGAATGATTTAAGATTATAGTGACAAAAATATAAGTGCTATGGCGATTATAAATAAGAGTCAGGAGCAACCCGAACTTGAAGATTTTACAGTCTCAAGATATGTTTTCAGATGAGTTACCAATATTTCCTTTCGATAAAGAAAATGCGTTTATGATTGAGTTAGCACCTGAAATGAAGCCAATGTTCAAAGCCCCGCACATAATGGCACCAGATAAAATAAAGGAGTTACCAGAGCAAACGCAGGAGATAATTAGAAGAAAAAGCAACTGGACCTAGCGTACCCCTAAAGTGCACCAGCATGACGTGTTAATAAGAAAGATGGAAGGGTGAGATTATGTGTTAGCAAAAGCTCAACAAGTTTACTCTCAAGAGCAGATATCTGTTACCTCAAACCAATGACTTGTTTAATTAAATGAACGAAGCAAGGTATTTTTATAAGATTGATTTAAGACTGGGTATATTACCAAGTAAAGATTGAACTTATGGACATATCAAAGATAATTTTCAGAACTCAATACTGTTGTTATAAAATCCTAGAAATGTTAGTTGGACGAACTGAGATACCAATGATATTTAAATTTGGTGAGTAGAATCTTGAAGGAGGAATTTGGATAAGATATACTTATGTTAATTAAGAAGAACCATGCAACCTATACAATGATAGCTGAGGAGTCAACGAAGAAAGAAGCGGTATAAAAAGTTTACCAGGCAAAAAAAAACTTTAATGGCAGGAAGTATAATTCTTAGTATAGACAGTCAGTAAGGAAGAGACAAAAAGGGGATTCAGCAGAAAAATTTAAAGATAGTATGAATGAAGAAAGACCAGATGCACCAACAAAAGTAAGAAGTTTTATCATGGGCCAGTTACTATCGGAAATTTATGTAAGATTTCTTGAAAGTTGCAATATTTTGGATGAAGCTAACCAGGAAAAACAAGAAGGTTATATGAAATGAAGAATGGTGAAGAAAATTTTGCGAAGTTAAATGAATAAAAAAAAAGAAAAAAAAATGATTGCAACACCTATTTTATCACTTTGAAAGTATTAGAGAGATTTGGTAGTTTATAGTGATACTTCTCGAAAGGGAGTAGGATGTGTGTTGACGCAAAGCAATAAAGTTATTGCATATGCATCCAGACAACCGAAACCTTATGAGCAGAAGTACCCTACTCATAACTGGGAATTCAAAAGCAACAATAATATTTATTTTGAAAGATTGGGAAATATTATAAGAAGGATGTGAGATATATACGGACCATAAGAGTTTGAAGTATGAACTCCCGAGGATAAGCAAATGTAGTGGCAAGAGATGAGTAAGAAAAAGAGAGAATGAACATAGAGATTGTACTAGAAGAATTAGCTATGGAATTCTAGGAGTTGGAATTGGAAGTCAGAGTTCATGATCCAAAGAGGAGTAAGAATGTATAAGTATAACTTTTCAATCGGAATTGTTAAGAAAGATAAAGAAGTGTCAGGAAGAGATAATGAATCAGGATATAAATCATTTAGTAAGTGAAGAATTGTGCACACAAAAAGGATGATCAAGGTATTCTTAGGTTTTCTTCTAGAATTTGGATTCCACCAGTGATGGAACTGAAGGATGAAATTTTACAAAAGCTCATAATTCAAGGTATTCAATCCATTCAGGGAGTACCAAGATGTATAGAGATTTAAAGGAAAATTATTGGTGGCCAGATATGGAGAGGGAAATTGCGGAATGGATTAGCAGATGTTACATACATCAAAGAGTTAAAGTAGAGCATCCGAGATCAAGTGGATTGCTACAGCCATTGGAGGTTCCAGAGTGGAAGTGGGAGCACATTGCCATGGATTTCATAGTTGGGTTACCAAGCACAAAAGCTAATCATGATACCATTTGGATTATAATGGATAGATTTACTAAAGCAGCTCATTTTCTGTCTATACATGAAAGATTTTCACTGGACAAGTCAGTTTATATGTACTTAAAAGAAATTGTATTTCGTCATGGAATTTCTGTGTCTATCGTATCTGATCGAGATCCAAGATTTAATTCGAGATTTTGGGAGAGTTTTCAAGAATGTTTAGGAACAAGATTGAATATGAGTACGGATTATCACCCACAGACGGATGGCCAAAGTGAAAGAATAATCCAGACAACAGAAGACATGTTACATGTTTGTGCTATTGATTTCAAAGGAAGTTGTGGCGAGCATTTACCTCTGGTAGAATTTACTTGCAACAATAGTTATCACGTTAGTAACGGGATGTCACCCTAAGAAGCCCTTTGTGGACACAAATATAGATCTTCAGTGTATTAAGACGGAGCAGTAAAGCACAAAATACTTGAACACTGAATTAGTACCGCAGATAAAGGAAGTTGTTGAAGTTATCCAGAAGAGATTGATAGCCGTACCAGACCGTCCAAGGGAAAATAAACAGATCAATCAAGGAAGATATGGAATTCGAAGAAGGGAATTTGGTATTGTTAAAAGTATCACCATGGAAGGGATTAACGAGGTTTGGAAAGAAAGGAAAACCGAGCCCAAGATAGGTCGGACCTTTTGAAATTTTAAAGTACGTTGGCAAAATAGCTTTCGAGTTAGCGTTACCTCCGCACATGGAGCACATTCATAATATTTTTCATGTATCGATGATTAGGAAATATAATCTAGACTCCAAGCATGCAATAGAATAGGAGCCAATAGAGCTTCAAGCAGATTTGTCATATGTAAAGAGTCCAATAGAGATTCTAGAGGAAAGAGAGAAAGTATTGAGGAATAAAGTAATAAAATTAGTAAGAGTATTGTGGAAAACCCAAAGGTTGAAGAGTCAACCTGGGAGTTAGAAAGTGATATAAGAGAAAAGTACCCTCATTTGTTTTCTTAGGAGATTCTGAGGACAGAATCCTTTTAAGGGGGGAAGGATGTAATATTCGGGATATATCGTGTAATTATTTTGCTAATAAATAATTATTATATGTGTTCAGTATCTATTCTGTGAATTATTTGTTAAGTGTTAAAGGTGTTTGGATGTTTAAAAATAAAATTAATTGAGTATTTCAATTTCTATATGTCCCAAATAAAATATAGATAATTGTCATATCTTCCTAATTATTTTTATGTTGATTTATGAATTTATAGGAATCATATGAAATTTATAAAATCTTTTTCCGGGTATTTAAAACCTATTTTATAAAAACGGGAACCAACCGACGTCATCCGTTGTTACGTTTTTAGAACCCAAAACTCTTCCGAGAACTCTTTCCTAACCTAATTGTAATATTCAGAGCATATTCCTTGTTTTGACTTTTTCGATCCGGCGTACGGTTTGTCCTGCGCGGGTCCCGGCGTAATATTTTCGATACAATATTTGTTTCGGTAAATCAATAAAACTCGTATTTTTGATAAACGGGAGCTTTTTATTAAAACTATTACAATTATCACTTCGTAATACGTGTAACCAGGCGCTGAGACCAAGACCGCAGTACAAATTGTACTGATTTGGATAATTATCACGAAAACCGATACCGTTTGGATCAGTTTTTATAAATAAACGTACTGTTTTATATCTGGAATGATCCAACGGGATACTAATTTTCCGTAATTATAAATAGCCTCTACCGTATTTTATTTTGTACCGGAAATCAATTGCAAACAATATTTACAGAGTTTTTACAGAGAAAATACTATAATTATATTTTGTTCTTCGTAATCAAACACAAATTCGAATGCGTTATTGATATCCGATTTTGGCGTACATATATTCAAAACGAAGCTACTGAAATCTAGAATCCAAATCTTCCATCAATTTCAACCCAGAAACATCAGGTGATTTTTTATTTAATTATTTATATTCGAATATCTTGGTATTTAAATTATGAATTTTTGTACGGATGGTTGTTTGAATGATTTGATGATTGTATGTTGTAGAGCTTGTTTTCCTGATCATTTTGATATATTATACTTCAAATTTAGAGTTCAATAACATGTTTAATTTTGGGTTTGATTCTCGGAATTTAGAAATTAGGGTTTATATTACTTTGAATGTTTTCAATTCGATTTGGGGAAATCTTTGTTAGGGGTTCTTAGTTGATCTGGATGGGTTCTTTGTGTTCCTTATCAAATTTGCAATCGAACCACATATTTATATCTTACAAACGATTCCTGAAAAGTACGGAGTTGTCTTTTAAAGATTTCGCCGGAGTTTATATCGATTTTGGTCGGAGGTTGTGTTCCAGACATGGTTTGTGATGATTGTTACTTGATTAGTGTTTCTGGGAAGGCTGTAAATGAATTCCAAGCAAAAACCAGACCAAAACGTATCGATTTGAACATTAATCGGGGTCGTCGGAGCTTCCCGACCTCGCCGGATTCTGCAAAATTTCCGGCGGGTCTGGGTTGTTCTTGGCAACCCGATTGTTGACCCGTTTTGTTTATATTTTGACCCGGTTTTGATCTAAAAAGTTCTTAAATCAAAAATGTTTTTGGCAGATATGCAGATTAGTACCTGGAAGTTTCTGAAACTTTCAGAAACCAGATTTCTGTTTTAAAATCTTTTAAAAACTGGATTTCTTTTATAAAATCATTTATAAAATTGATTTTTATTTTAAAAAAAAATCCGAAAATCATTTATTTTAATTCTAAAATTTATTTTTAATTTAAAAATAAATCTAAATTACTTAATTAATTAATATTTAATTGATTAATTGATCAATTAATTTAGATATTAATTGATTAATTAGTTTAATCATTTATTAATTAATTTTAATTGATAATATAATTGGATTTAATTATTTATAAATGATTTAAAAATTCCGAAAAAATAGTTTCGAGCTTTAAAATATTATTTTAAATTATTTCCAAGGCTCGATAATTATTATAAAATTGTTTCAAAGCCAAAATTGGCCAACCGAACCTTGTTTATTACTCTGAAATTGATCCAACGACCCGTTTTAATTCCGAAAAAATATTTTAAAAATCATTTTAAATACCCGAAAGCCTGTTTATGACCCGAGACTTCTTTATAAATGAGATGTTATTGATTATTTGACGTGTTATGTGTTATATGTGACTTGTTGATTGACTGTCGGTCTATATGTTCGGTGATTACTTGTTTATAGCGTAACTTTCAATCTGTTAATCGGATTTGGGTAAAACGAAGGGTAGATAGAAGTGTATGTCGAATAGAATCGCATGAGTTAAATATTGATAGATATTTATAATGCCTAGCAGAGTAAGCAAGGCGTAAGAAAGGGAAGCAGGTGATCAGAATTAGAATTGACATGTAGAAAATACAACAAGTGATCAGAGATTAGAAGCGAGGCATAGGAGAAACAGATGAATGGTGGTTGAATAGAGTCGTAGACAAGTACAAGTGAAGTTGGAATCGATTATGATAAGGCAAGTACTTCTAAACCTTTCTCAAGACTTATTGCGAATATTTCTAAATTCTCTTGTGACCTATTGTTAATATTCAAAATAGCTCTGTTTTATATTGGAAATACTTTAAATCCTCCAGCCTTGAACCTAAGCCACATCATTTGATCTTTGAGCCGTAAGCCTTATTCTGTGTGAACCATTTCTTGTGGATTTACCAGATATTAAACCACACAAATACGATACTACTCCATAAATAGATATCCATCATATACCAAACACTGGAACAAAATTGTTTATATATACAGAAACTTTTATACTTAACCATACCTGGTGATATCAAAGCACTAAAACTTGGTAAAAACACTATTCATCTAATACCCGATTATCCTACCGGCTGGAGGCCAATTCTTTTATGTACTTTGACATACCCTTTCGGTAACCATGAATTTTTATTATGCTCTTATACAAATGTTTCATTGTTATTGATTATGATCCGGTTTATTGAACTCTCTTGTTTATCATATTGAAATGCTTTAGAATTGGATAGTTTTCTTGTATGGACCAAATTCGTGGTCAGACCATATCGATGGTCAAGTTAGGCCAATGTGTGCCTTGGATCCAGTAGTTAGAGTAGTGCTGTGTGCTCTGCTCGGGGTTAGTGCGTGACTGATCAGCAGCCTAACATTGGTTTTAAAAAAACTTAAATTGAATATCCAATTCTATTGGTTGTTTAACAAGAAACTTGATTCCTTTGAATCATCTCGTTTATTATTGTTTAACCTCAGATATTGATAATATGACTTGCTGAGCTAGTTAGCTCACTCTTGCAAATATTTTTATGTATTCTACAGTTAAGAAGGATATGGTTGATAGCATGGTTTCCCAGTTCAATGTTCGAGCTAGGATTCCAGATTATGATTGATCGAGCTAGCAGGAGCTTATTGCAGTAGTGAGGTAGTAAGGTTGTAAGAATAATTTCATATCAGTTGTAAATTAAATTAGTTGGGATTTGGTGCGTTGTAATAAGAGTTAAGGTTGTGGCTTGTTTTCATACTTTAACCTGTTGCGATCCATGGTTATGCAAAGCAGGGTCATTGCCAATAATATTTTATATACAGGCTTATATATTGAGTTTGTGTTGTGGACCCCAAACTTCTGACCCGGGTTTGGAGGGCGCCACAATAAGTATGATGGGGAAACTGAGTTACTTCCTTGGACTTTAATTCAGCCAAAGAAGTGATGGTATCTTCATCAGCCAAACTAAATATGTCAAGGATCTATTGAAAAAGTTTGGAATGGTTGATTGTTCACCTGCATCTACACCCATGTCTACTGCAACAAAGTTGGATGAAGATAAAAAGGGCAAGAGTGTAGATATCTCGAGCTATAGAGGGATGATTGGATCATTGCTTTACTTCACAGCAAGAAGACCAGACATCATGTTTGCAATATGTCTATGTGCAAGATTTCAAGCCAATCCAAAAGAATCACATGTGATGGCTGTAAATAGAATTTTCAGATACTTGAAGGGAACCCCTAACTTGGGATTATGGTATCCTAAGGGGATTGGTTTTGAAGCTGTTGGTTACACAGATGCAGATTTTGCTGGATGCAGGGTTGACATAAAGAGTACCAGTGGAAGCTGTCAATTTCTTGGAAAAAGACTTGTATCTAGGTATAGCAAGAAACAACAATCTGTATCAACTTTTATAGCTGAAGCTGAATACATAGCTGCAGGAAGTTGTTGTGCTCAAGTGCTTTGGATTATAAATCAGCTAATGGATTATTGCCTAGTGTTACACAAAATTCCTATTAAGTGTGACAATACTAGTGCTATATCTATAGTAGCTAATCCAGTTAATTATTCTGGGACAAATACATTGATGTAAGGTATCACTTCATCAGAGAACATGCTATAAATGGTACCGTTGAGCTCATTTTTGTACCAAGAAAAAAACAATTAGCTGAAATTTTTACTAAACCTTTGGATGAAGCAACTTTCACTAAACTTGTAGGTGAAATTGGAATGCTTAACTCTTCATCCTAAGGCAAGAACTCAGCTAATATTTTGCAGCAGATTAATCTCCAGTAAATCAAAATCAATTTGATTATAATTGGAAATTAACTGAAATGTGAATCATAAATATTTCAGAAATCTCTGCATATTTATTTTTCAAATTCAATTAACTTGGAATTTTTCAAATTCTGAGTAAACTGCTTAGTTGTTAATTTACATTCTCAATATGTAAAATTAACACAAGGCAGAATTACAAAAACTAAAAAGTATATAGAGAACTGAGTTCTCGACAAGTAAAAATTGTCTTCTCGATAAGTCATTTTAAGACTTCTCGAGTGAGTCCTCGATAAGTCAATTCACTGACTTCTATTGACTTATCGAGTGACTTCTCGAGTGACTTCTCGATAGGCTTAAAAATGACTTATCGATAAGTCCGTGTAGAGTTCTCTAGTAGTGTTTATTCACAGAGTTATCTACAAGTACAATTTTTGACTTATCAATAACTCAGAACTGAGAAAATTTAAATTAATAAATTATTTTGGTAAAATACTTTTGTAAAATTTATTGTAATTTTATTTTGAATTTACTCAAATAAAAGTTAGAATTAGTTCAGTCCACTTCTTGGACAAACTGGGTATTTATTTGACATCTCGATAAGTCAAGTTTGAGTTCTCCAAAAGAGTAATTTAGAATGACTTCTCCATATGTACTTTATTTCTCAAAATGACTTCTCGATAGACTAACTCCAAATGTCACTTTTACTATAAATACCCAGACTTCTCGAATATAATTTTTTTTAAACTTGGAATTTCTCAAAATTCTAAGCAAACTGAATATTTATTAATTCATATCCTAAATATATGAAGTTAATAAATAACAGATCAAAAGAAGCAAAAAGTATGAAAAACTGAAATAATTTAATTCATAAATTATGTTCAGCAAAATACTTTTGACATACTTTGTCTATAATTACTCAGACTCATTGACACATTTACGTGCTTATGTACATTTTTTTAAAATGTGGAATATATCAGTCTAATGTAAGTAGACTAGTACATCATATGTGATATTTTGAGAATGCTGATAATAGTTAAATTTATTTGACTATGTGCTAATTATGTGTTTTGAATTTATTCAAAATAATTCCTTTAGTATGTGTTTTTGATGAATTAGCTAGTGAAAAATTTTGCTGATAGGATGGGTTACTTTTTGTGTAGGGAGTACTTGTTTATTTGCATGGGAAATAGTTATTCTAGAAAGTGAACTAAGATTCTTGAGTACTTGCATGGGGAATAGTAACTAGTCATTTGTAACTGTCTAGTTTCTCGTAAAGTATGCTTGTGTGATTATTACACTTATTAACCAGGCAATTCAAGAGTCTCTTGGTTTCCTTCTTTTCTCCCTCTATATAATCAAACCCATCACTCTTCATTATTCATCACTACTCTCATTCTCAACAAACATCCTAATTTCAAAACTCACCTCTTGTTCATCTCTCTCTCTCCAATGGATGCCCCAGTCTTCTACAGGCTTGTAAATGGAGTTTATCAACCCGTTCATCACTTGGCTAACAACCAAGTTTACTTTGATTCTATCGAACTTCGTGTCCGTATCAGGAGGGTTATTTGCAGCCCATTTGATGTTCCACTTGAGGTCTTTGCCGAACTCTCATGGGACGATCAGATCAACTTCCTTTTCTTTGAGGGAGAAGTCTCTCTGGAACAGGAGAGACGTGCAAGAGTGGATGAGCAGCAACACCTTGATGCTCTGGAGTTGCAGGAGAGGATTATCTCTCTTGCACACTCCATGTCCAGAGCTTACCAGCGTCGGGCAAGGAGGATAGAGGCCGAGAAGAAGAAGCCAAAACTAGAGTAGTTAGGATTAGGATTCACTTGGTCTAATCTACATCTTAATGTACTCTGCTTTTATTATTAATGAAAATTCTCTTCTTCTCTATCAATTTGTTTTTGTTGCTTGTTGTTTATGTCATGATTGCCTTGTGTTTTCAACTCAATTGATTATTATTTTTCCTATCATAGTGCTTGCAAATGTATATCTCAATGCATATGCCTAATTAAAACTCCAAAAAAAGATAAATATGTTCAATGCATTATAGGTCCAACACAATCTACTCAGACAACAACAGGAAATTCAATAAATTAATACACATGTATTTGTGACACTACAGCTAAAATGTTTCTAAACCAAACTGCAGTTCACCCAGGTACAGCAAATCAAACACAAAATCAAACACAATCCCACTCAGGTGTCTCAAAAGAAACCTGTTTTACAAAAGGACAATAAATTCATAATGTTTTTCAGATTGTTTTGTTGTTTGAGAAGATAAAACACCACAAACATGGGAAATTCATCAGTTTTTACTGAATATCCCATGAGTATCCCTAATGCACCTTCTATTCTATATGAAACTTCTATTCTACTTGATAAACTCATCACTACAGATCTCATTGAAGCTTGAAGCTGTAGACAGTGTTCTGATTGGACAATGCCAGCAGCTTGAACAATATGCATCTAGCTGGATCTTTCTACATGGAGATAATGTCAAAAGGGGGGAGAATATATCTAAATGCCAAAATAGCTGATGGATGTTGCAAGATAATAATATTCTATTCTTGATAGGGGAGAAAAGAATAAATCTAAATGCAACTCACAAAAGAAGACCAGATGGGGAGATTGATTTTTGCATTTAGTTAAAGTTTGGACATCATCAATATGAACTTGTTCATAATTCCATAATGAACAAGTTAGGGGAGACTGTAATATATAAGTGATGATGTCAAAGATCACTGGTAATCAGTTAAACTTGGGGCCAACCCTAAGTAAGCCAAATGGACATCTGATCTAAGGAGGAGATTAATGAACTGTTATTTTTGGTAATCAGTTAAACTTGGGGCCAACCCTAGGTAAGTTGTATTGTTATCTTAATTTGTATTTTGTACTTGTAACACTTAAAGTCTGTAAAAATGCAAAGGAGCAGACTGGAGCCTTTTTCCTGAAACAGTATCAAGCCTAAGGATTCTATCTGGAAGAAGATCAAGAAGATCATGCCTCTGAAGAATTTTGAAGAAGCATGAAGTTGAATAAATCTGTCTGGAGAAAAATACTCTAAGTCAAGATCTCTACAAGTCACATATTTAATGTTATAGAGAAGTCATTCGAGAACTCCGGAATGGCTTATCGAGAAGTTAGGAAAACTACTAGAGAACTCAAGAAGATGTCGACAAGCCAAATTGAAGAACTGAAGATTGGAGATATCGACAAGTCATTCCTCAACTAGAAAACTCAGAGTTATCGACAAGTCTACATTCAGTAGAGAACTCTGAGTTATCGATAAGTCAAGTTCCACTAGAGAACTCAGAGATATCGATAAGTCAAAATTTACTAGAGAACTCAGAGACATCGACAAGTTAAAATTCACCAGAGAACTCTGAGATATTGACAAGGTAAATTTGACTAGAGAACTCTGGGATGCCAACAACTCAAATAGCCACTAGAGAACTAAGAGTTATCGATAAGTCTAAGTGAAGATGTGAAGACTAGAGATCTCGGCAAGCCTAAAATCTCTTATAGAGAACTGAAGACCTCTACAAGCCAAACTAAATATAGAGTACTAGAGATCTCGATAAGCCAATATACTTATCGAGATGTCAAGTGTTCTATAGATCTAAATTGGAGATCTCGAGGTACAATCTCAAAGTACAAAGTTGCATATCAGTTCAATATCCGAGATAAACAATCAACAAACAATCCGACAGCTGGATTGACAAGTCTACAAAAAGCAGCTTGAAGAATGTGCAAGATCAATGGTGAAGATTAACTGACAGAGGAAGATCAAGTGAACACGGGATGCTAAAGATATGCTAAGCCATAAATGGAAGATCTACTTTTCTATAAATAGATATGATAAGTGACAGTTTAGAAAAGCTAATAGCATGTTTTACTATCCACTGTGTAAACCAGCAGTTAACTGAGTTATAAAGTTAACACTGGTCCTTTAGTCAGGGGTAACAATTTAGATCAATTTCTTGTAACACTCTCAAGAAGAAGCTAAGCTCTTTAACATCAAAGAGCTTAGAAATTTTGTAGCAAAACAGTCTTAATTTTAATATAAAATTAAGTGAGTTTTGAAGATCTGTGTTCTTTTTTTCTACAAGCTTAAATTCTGCATGAACACATTTCACTACAAGAATTAATTTACTTTGTTCAACCATTAACTTTCAAGCAAAGCCTAAAAATAGTAAAAACACATTCACCCCCCCTGTGTGTTATTCATTACCTAACAGACTGTCGTAACAAGAAGGTAATCTTGAAGATGCCAGACGAGATAGCGGTGACGTTTAAAGATCAGAAGCAAGCAAAGAAGTTCTTGACGATGATTCAAGCCAAGAAATTACTGCAACAAGGATGCGAGCATTTCATTGCCTATGTGATAGACAGTGTGACGACCTCAATCTCGGGGTTAGGAAATGAGGACTCACACACCTCTAATCTACAAATTAAATATGCATAAACCCCGATTAACTACTAACAGGATCAACAGGATAAAGTATGAGACAAGATTACAACTACCAATCACCGAATATAACTTACAAACCCAAAATATTATTAAATAATCAATATCGATTCCGGCTGGGAACCGACAGATAACCCATTGTATCTTTAAACACCTCTTACTAGGCGCGAGCTCACTCATAACCTGTACTACCTGCTCTGGCAACTGGAAGCCCTCAACACGGTAGGGACCACCAGGTACGCTCTTACGAGCAGTGCGCCTAAGCCTGGCCATCTTCTTGCTTAACTGCCATGGTTAGATTAAGACAAAACAATGAGTATAAAACTCAGCAAGTAACTAAACAGCAGTTCTACAATAACAATTCTCATTATGCTTTGAACAAACTAGGGCATTCTATTTTAGCTAATCTAGGTGGCAGATTTTTGTATATTCTTTTTTGTTTTCTTTGAGATAAGGAAAGGTATCCGAAGAATAGTTGGGCTTTCAAGAAACAAGGCTCGAAACAGGATGAAAGCCGACATTCAACACAAATCATTATAGGATCAAAATAGATCTTTCGGTAGAGGAAAGCAACAGTATTTCAAGATATAGAATCATTCGTATGATCAACAATTTCAGGAATCAGGGTTCTGAGCTTTAAGCTCAACAAATACATAATCAACTCTTTTCAAAATAGTATAAACCATTTTCATTTCCAAAAATCAATTTACTGAACAAAAGTTTCAGTTCCCTTTTTAAAAAAATCATTTAGAACCCTTGATTGGATCACTTATCTTTCTATTTCATTATATACGGGTGATCAGCCCGTATCGACCTCCATTCCGGTCTTTAAGGTACCATTCGGCATAATTTCAGCCTTAAATTGGACTAGTCCCACTAGCCTCTTACCATGACTGGACTAGTCCCACTAGCCTCTTACGTCTCAATCCAATCCATCAGGAATTCATTCGGAAAACCTTGAGTTGGAAAAACAAATAGGTTTTCTAAAATTCATTTTATCATTACCAAGCCTTTGAAATCATTCAGACTTTTTCAAGTCGAAACTCATTCTTAATTCAGATTTTAAAGAAACAAAGTTCAGGGAGTGAATCAAAGATAAGCAAGGAACAATTCTCAAGAATTCTGTGTCAAGGATAACAAGGTACTAAATTTAAAGGATCAGTAATAACTCAGGGATCATTAGGGCGATCAAGAGAAACGGGGTATCATTAACAGAGTTATCCAAGATAATTTAAAGTTTCAATATGATCATGGCATTATAGGAAACTTAAACAGAAAGGCAGATTATCAACGGGTGAAATCAATAGGATTATCAATAACAGGTTATCAAGAACAATGGGTACTTCAAATCAATATCAGGGTTTCATAAAGCAAGGGTTTCATACTTTAACAGTTCAATACTCTACATGGTATGAACAACATTTCCTTTATAATCATTTACACAAGTAATCAGAGTTACTTGCCTGAAATTGCTTTCCTGAGGGTTGAACTACTGCCACCTAATATACTTTTCCCTTTCCTAGCCCGAATGTCCTCACGCTCCGAATCTACAATAAAACCAGAAATCTTAATTAGATTTCCAACTCTCGTTCCCGGAACGATCACTCTATACGATAACTCGATTATATTTTTGACTCGAACTATACGAGTATAGCTTATACAAATAAGCACACAGCATATAGCACAATTCTTTCTCGTAGTTTTTATATCCTTATATACCTAGCAATCAAAGCGTACTCGCTTGACCTAGGCTATTTCTCAAATCACACTAACACTACTCTTTTACGAGTACTAGACACATTTTCAACCAAACATTTACGTGCATATTATCACTTATATCAATCGACTTAATTCCCTTTTCTTTTATTCCTTAATTCGAATCAAAACAACAATCCAATCAAGCAAAATCAAAGATTTTCACATATAACACTCAATCATTCTTTCAATTACCAAAATCAAGTTTTAACCTTTATTTCTTATGGCCTATTGGGCCTTAACACTTATCACAATCAAGAATCAAACATGCAAAAATAGATTTTGACATGCAAGGTTATATACCACATTTCTTTCTTGTTTTAATCCCCTATTAAATCATTCCATTCATTTAGTCACCAAACCATGCACTACTTAGTGATTTCAACTCAATCAATCCATCAAATCAACATGCATACACTTAATCACCAAGTTATCCCCTTTTTATCTTGTTTTCATTCGGCAAGAACATAATTTTCAACTCAAAGACTAATTACTAGCATGCACTCATTGATCTCCTTTAAAACTATCATGCAATTGCTTTTAAATCATACAAACTTAGTGTTTACCAAGATTATCTCACCAAATTCAATTTCCTTTCTTATTAACTCAAAAATTCGAACCTAAACTTAGCATGCAACAATAATTCATTCCTTATTAGTCTAATTACTTTAATCAAGTCTACTCACAACAAACCACTTTAAAGATTCAACCCATTCGAGTTTATCAAGAAAACACACATACAAAGATCAATCTTGACATGCAAAGTCCTATATCACATTTTTAACTTGTTTTAAGCCTTAAATTAGTCATTTAACTCATTTTCATCAAGATTTTCGAAGCACAAAGCCAATCATCACTTAATGACTCGACCTTAATCAAATTATTCAATCAACATGCATGCATTCACTTAATCACAAATCAATCTCTTCTAAACCCATTTTCCATTCGGCAACATTCAAAATTCACAATCCAAGAACCAAACATTGACATGCATCACTAACTCCTCTTTTAAATCAACATGCAACTCTATTTCCTACTAATTAAGCTTAGTTCATACCAAGATCAAGTCACAAAATTCAATTTCCCTTTTTAATAGCAATAAGCCGAAGCAAAACTCACATGCAAATCATAAAATTTGATTTTCTAAGCAATAATCACTTTGCACACATTCATTTTACAATCAAGGAAATCATTTTACCAATCACATACTCAATTTTCGATAAAAGCAGCAAAACCCTTTTTCAAGTTTTCAAGAAATCATAACATGCAACATTAAAATCCAACAATCACATCATGAAAAACCCACCGGCTCTCCTTTGGATCATGGCCGGTGGTGGTCGAACTTGAGAGAGTCCATGACGGATCTCCTCTCGAGTTTATGACCTCCAAAACCTCTTAAAATCACTCTTATAGTTATGCTTCAAGAAATTGTTTTTCTTAAACACAACCATAGTGATCACTTCAACAAAACCTTGCAAATACTTACATGCAAATAGGAATCAAGAAGTATACCAAAAATAAAGGCTAAAGGTAGCAATATCTTTGAGTTTGAGTAAGATTTGGGGGTTGCATGCAAGTGAGAGAGATGAGAGATGAGAGGGCCGAGAGGGAGTGAAAGAGAGAGAGAGTGTTCGGGAGAGAGACGGGAGAAAAGAAAGAGAGAAGAGAGAAAAGAGAGAATGAGTGCACAAAAGAAAGAAAAGAAAAGAAAGTGGGTTATATATAGCACTTAGAAACAAGGGCAATCTAGTAATTTACCAACTTTCTTTTACTCACTCATCCCTTTTCTTTTTACTTAAATGCGATAAAATTCAAATACAAAATATATCTCTCTCAGAAAGTCGAGAATTATTGAAAATGACATTTTTAACACGTAGGTCTCGAAATTAGCTTTTCATCCATTACTCATAATAAGAATTTGAGCGAGCGGTTGATTTTATATGAATTTCGCAAACTCGCTTTAATAAATACCTTTTCCGCATAAAATCAATTTAAAAATGCAAAGACCCACAATTAAATTCACTTATCATTTTTAAAAAGTCTCTAAGACCTCTACGAAGATAACAGAACAAATCCCATATTTTTATCCATCTCAGATGATTTTATAAAAATGTACGAAGGTTAAATAAACGCTTATGTAAATCACATAATTCCTTTAAAATTCACAGAAATTAACACAGAACATATAATCATGCACACAGTCAAGGAATCACACGCATATAGTCACATAACGACTCAGGTCTGATCATAGAATCTATCCCTCTTTAATCTTTATTCCCTTTTTACGCGTACCGGGTCACGTTCAGCCTGACGGCCCGACGCTCAGCGTTTCGAATATGCTTCTCATTACCTTTGCCAATCAACACGTCTCTTAAGACGAAATACTTCATTCATTTACTTCACATATAATTCACATTTTATATTATTTAATTTCCATATTAGGACGGGTTCCGTTCTATCTGACGGCCCGAAACCACAGCATGACTTATAAGCTGACTCTTTAATTTGGAACGTTTTTATCCACGCTCCTTAACTCTAGTATACAGATAAGACAAATAATCACCACTTAATCACATAATCTCATCACATAACACATACTTTACTTTCTTAATTACGACGTAAAATTCTCGGTCGTTACAATCTACCCTCCTTAAAAGGATTCTGTCCCCAGAATCTAATCTAAGCAAATAGATAGGGATACTTTTCTTTCATTTCACTTTCTAATTCCCAGGTCGATTCCTCGACTAGTGGATTTCTCCACAACACTCTAACTAGAGGTACAACTTTATTTCTAAGCGTCCTTTCTTTTCGATCCAAAATTCACACTGGTTGTTCCACATAGGACAAATCTGGTTGGATTTCTACTGGTTCCAACTCGATCACATGGCTCGCATCAGCATTATACTTCTTCAGGAGAGATACATAAAATACATTGTGCAGATGTTGCATTTGCGGCGGTAGCGCTAATTCATACGCCACTTTTCCAACTTGTCGCAATACTTCAAATGGTCCAATGTACCTTGGACTTAGCTTTCCTTTCTTTCCAAATCGAGTTAAACCTTTCCAAGGAGATATCTTCAACAAGACCTTGTCTCCAGTTTCGAATTGCACATCTTTCCGCTCTTGATTCGCGTACTTTGCCTGTCGGTCTTGAGTTGCAATTAATCTCTTTTGTATCATTTCAACTTTTTCCTTCGTTTGCTGCACTAGCTCGGGGCCAATTAACTTGCGCTCACCAACTTCGTCCCAATAAGTAGGGGATCTACACTTTCTTCCATATAACGCTTCATAAGGCGGCATGCCAATACTTGCGTGATAACTGTTGTTGTAGGAAAACTCAACTAAGGGCAAATGATCGTCCTAATTTCCTTTGAAATCTATTGTGCAAGTTCGCAACATATCCTCAATTGTCTGAATTGTCCTTTCACTTTGTCCGTCTGTCTGTGGATGATATGCCGTACTCATTTTCAATTTCGTTCCCAAATGATCGTGGAATTGTCGCCAAAATCTCGAATTAAACCTTGGATCTCTATCAGACACGATAGATACAGGAACTCCGTGACGCATCACGATTTCATCCAGATACATTTTGACCAGCTTCTCTAATGAAAACCTTTCGTTTATCGGCAAGAAATGTGCTGACTTTGTCAGTCGATCAATTACCACCCAAATCGCATCATGATTAGACTTGGTTTTAGGTAATCCTACCATGAAATCCATTACGATATGTTCCCATTTCCATTCAGGTATGTCCAGTGGCTGAAGCAATCCACTTGGCCTTTGATGTTCCGCTTTAACTCTTTGGCACGTGTAACATTTGCTTATCCATTCTGCAATTTCCTTTTTCATGTTTGGCCACCAAAAATTTCCTTTCAAATCCTGGTACATCTTCGTACTTCCAGGGTGAATTGAAAATCTCGAGTTATGCGCTTCTTACAAAATCTCGTGCTTTAGTTCCACAACATCAGGTATCCAAATATGTGAGTTAACACGGTATATCCCTTTTCCATCCTTTTGAGCTTTAATTTCTTCTCCCGCCAACTTATTCCTTTCGCGATTCATCACTTGCTCTTGACAGCATCTAATCTTTTCCAAAATTTCAGGTTGAAATAGCATTGCATAAATGGCTTCACCTCCACATTCTGGAGTCTGCACCACTATTTCCATCTTTTCAAAGTCCTTGATTAATTCTTCTGATGATGTTAACATATTCAACTTTTCCTTTCGACTTAAAGCATCGGCTACCACATTTGCCTTTCCAGGATGATAGTTTATCGCGCAATCATAATCTTTGATCAATTCCAACCACCTTCTTTTTCGCTTATTCAGTTCTTTCTGAGTAAAGATATACTTTCAGCTCTTATGGTCCGTATAAATCTCGCACTTTTCCCCGTACAAATAATGCCTCCAAATCTTAAGGGCAAACACTATTGCTGCCAATTCCAAATCGTGCATTGGATACTTTTGCTCGTGCGGTTTGAGTTGCCTTGACGCGTATGCTATCACCTTCCCGTGTTGCATTAACACGCATCCAAGTCCTTTATAGGAAGCATCACTGAATATCACAAATTCACCTTTATCATCTGGTAATACCAACACAGGGGCGGTTACCAATCTCTTCTTTAACTCTTGGAAACTTTCCTCACACTTTTCTGTCCAAACAAACTTCTCATTCTTCCTCGTCAATTTTGTCAATGGAACTGCGATCTTTGAGAAATCTTGCACAAATCTTCTATAGTATCCGGCTAATCCCAGAAAACTTCTGACTTCCGTCGGAGTCTTGGGTCTTTCCCAATTCATTACAGCTTCTATCTTAGCTGGGTCCACTTTAATTCCTTCTTTATTAACTACATGACCAAGAAATTGCACTTCTTTTAGCCAAAATTCACACTTTGAAAACTTTGCATACAGCTTCTCTTATCGCAGAATTTCCAAGGAAATCCTCAATTGCTCCTTATGATCTTCCTCCGTTTTGGAATAAATAAGTATATCGTCAATAAACACAATCACGAACTTGTCCAAATACTGCTTGAACACTCTGTTCATAAGATCCATAAATGCAGCTGGCGCATTCGTCAAGCCAAATGCCATCACCAAAAACTCATAATGTCCGTATCTTGTTCGGAACGCTGTCTTGGGTATATCTTCCACTTTGATCTTTAGTTGATGATACCCAGATCTTAAATCAATCTTTGAGAAACACGAAGCTCCTTTCAATTGGTCAAACAAGTCATCGATCCGCGGTAGAGGGTACTTATTCTTGATCGTCAACTTATTCAGTTCACGGTAATCGATACACAATCGCATACTTCCATCCTTCTTCTTTACAAACAACACCGGTGCGCCCCACGGGGATACACTCGGTCGGATTACTCCTTTGTCCAACAACTCTTGCAATTGAGCTGCCAATTCCTTCATTTCAACCGGCGCCATGCGATAGGGAGCTTTCGACACTGGTTCCGTACCAGGAGCCAATTCAATCGTAAACTCGATCTCTCTGTCTGGAGGTAGTCCAGGCAATTCATCAGGAAACACGTCCGGAAAATCTCTTACTACCGGAATATCATCGATCCTTACAGATTCTTTCTCCACGTCCACGACATGAGCCAAATAAACTTCGCATCCTTGACGCATTAATCTTCTCGCCTCAACAACCGTTAGAAATTTCTTCTCTTGCCTCTTTCCTTTAAATATCACTTCCTCACCATCCTTGGTTTTTAACTTCACTTTCTTACTTTTACACTCTATATGCGCCTCATGATTTGACAACCAATCCATTCCTAGAATAACCTCAAATTCTCCTAACTTACAAGGAATTAAGTCAGCAGAAAAGTGCCGACCTTCTATAGACACATCACAATCGGGACAAATCTTATTAACAACAACTTTCTCTTGATTTGCTACCTCTATAATCAAATTAGGCTCTAGAGGGTACGCAACACAATTTTACTTATCAAGAATGCTTTCAGAAGTAAAAGATCTGGTTGCTCCAGAATCCATCAAAACTTTTACTTCTACTGAGTTTATAACAAGCATACCTGCTACCACGTCCACATCTTGCACCGCATCTTTCATTGACATGTTAAAGGTCCTAGCTCTGGGTTGAGCTGATGGTGCTGGGAGAGACGACGGTCCAGCAATTCTGAGAACATTAGCCTTCTGCACAGGCTCCTTGCAATTTCTAGCCATATGGCCTACCTTGCCACACTTGAAACAAGCCAAATCAGGCTTCCTTATTTCATTTGAACATTCTGAAGAATAATGCCCCTTCTGGTTGCACTTAAAACATGTTGTATCCAGCTTATTACACTTTCCCGGGTGTCTCTTTCCACAGTTCCTGCATTCTTGCATCTGGGGCCTGCTATCCTTTCCCGGTTGTCCAGCTTTCTGGAAACGGTTCTTCTGAGCTCCATTCCCGGGTCTAAAATTCTGAAACTTTTTGTTCTGACCTCCACCATTCTTCCCAAACTTTCCTCTGAACTTGAAACTTCCTTGCTCTTGCTCAGAGCTTTCAAACTTCCTCTTTCTTCCTTCATTTTCTCTTCGAGCAGCTTCCCGCTCACCTTCCACTATCATTGCCTTCTGAACCAAAGCAGCATAGTTCTTGATCTCCAACATCGCTATTTGACTCCTAATCCACGGCTTAAGTCCCTGCTGGAACCTCTTAGCCTTCTTTGCTTCAGTATTCACGTACTCTGGCACGAACCTCGCCAACTCCGAAAACTTCACCTCATATTCTGCTACCGACATTTCCTCATGTCTAAGATCCAAAAATTTCATCTCCAACTGATCTTGCATATAACTTGGAAAATATTTTTCCAAAAACATTTCAGTAAACTTCTCCCAAGATAAGTCTTTGCCTTCCAACAACGCCTTAGAAGACTCCCACCAGAAACTTGCTTCATCCCTCAAGTAATAACTTGCGTACTGAGCTTTCTTATCGTCCTTAACTTCGGCTAGCTCAAAGGCTTTTTCCAACTCTCTCAACCACGACTGTGCTTTAATCGGATCTGGAAAACCTAAGAACTCTGGAGGGTAAACAGATTGAAAGTGCTTGAAATTTCCAACTTTTGGGGCCACAGGTTGTTGCAAAAACTGAGCAAGTTTGATCATCAAAGTTGTTTCTGGGTTTATTTCTGGGTCTTGGGTGGGAATTTCTTCTTCTTGGTGATCTGGTGAGTTGGCCATTTCTTACAAACCTGATTGAGCAATTACTTAGCAATACGATAGCATGGCATATATAACAACAATTTTTATGAAATCTCTTTTGTGGGTTTTAAGTTTTACCCAATTTGCACATGCAATCCTAGTACTACATAATTCTCATATCAGTGTTGTTTTATCATTGCACGGAATAGGGTTTTACGATCTTTATACATGGTTGTATGAAAACATAGCTGTATTTAAAACATGGCATTGAGAACAGTTTATAAGATAAACAAGGTGCACAAAGGGAAGCAAGATATTTATTTAATCAGAGGTTACATAGGAAATATTCTGGATTTTAAGGTTCTGAAACAAGGTACAATAAATAGCAGGGTTAAACAGAGGAAAAACTGGAAAACAATCCCCTATCTTCCCCTAACTTCCAACTACTACTACTACTACACTGGTCTGAAATACAACAAGATAAATGAAAAAGGGATCCCGGCATCTGACCAAGTATCCCAAAGCCTACCGGCGCTGAAAACAACAACAACAATCTACGGGCTCAACCAACAGTCCCGTCTAATCATCTAGGATCTCTCTCAACACAACCAACATCCAGCGAATGATCTTATGCAGCCTCCGGGCCTCAGCATCAGCATCACTAGTGGATGGTCCCTCATCCAATCTCCTCCTGGCAACCTGCTCCACCATCTTCACTCGAACTCGCCACTCATCATCCATAACAGAAGCACACTGCCTAGACTCCCTGGCTAGTCTATCCACCAAAGCTCCTAACTCAGGAATGCGGGAGTACACAAAGTCTCGGTCCTGGGCTAACTTGCCACCAATATTGACAGGAACAATCTTAGGCATCTCTGACTCTGGCTCAGGGGCAGGGGTCTCTGAATCAAGCCTCAAGGGTGAAATCTGCATAGGGATCTCACTACTCTCAGAAGGGTCCTCCTCTGGGTCTGAACTAACATATACAGGCTCCTCTGGAGAGGGTGGAATAGGGTCCACAGGGGTACCATTCAAGCTAATCTCTGAGTCTAAATCACTACTACTACTAGGATCCTGAGAGAAAACATAAAACAACAACCAAGAAACAATGTTAGGGTCAAATAAAGCTTCCATCTAACTCACATCCTAACTCTAGTTTCTGCTTTACCAATCAAACACTTTCCTTAGACTATACCTAATAGTCTAACTCAACTCTACATGAGTCGAACTCTCTCGCGATATAGATATATTCCCAAAATACCCCTTTTTAAAACCTAACTTATCTCAGGGACTAGATCCTGTAGCTCTGATACCAACTTGTGACGACCTCAATCTCGGGGTTAGGAAATGAGGACTCACACACCTCTAATCTACTAATTAAATATGCATAAACCCCGATTAACTACTAACAGGATCAACAGGATAAAGTATGAGACAAGATTACAACTACCAATCACCGAATATAACTTACAAACCCAAAATATTATTAAATAATCAATATCGATTCCGGCTGGGAACCGACAGATAACCCATTGTATCTTTAAACACCTCTTACTAGGCGCGAGCTCACTCATAACCTGTACTACCTGCTCTGGCAACTGGAAGCCCTCAACACGGTAGGAACCACCAGGTACGCTCTTACGAGCAGTGCGCCTAAGCCTGGCCATCTTCTTGCTTAACTGCCATGGTTAGATTAAGACAAAACAATGAGTATAAAACTCAGCAAGTAACTAAACAACAGTTCTACAATAACAATTCTCATTATGCTTTGAACAAACTAGGGCATTCTATTTTAGCTAATCTAGGTGGCAGATTTTCGTATATTCATTTTTGTTTTCTTTGAGATAAGGAAAGGTATCCGAAGAATAGTTGGGCTTTCAAGAAACAAGGCTCGAAACAGGATGAAAGCCGACATTCAACACAAATCATTATAGGATCAAAATAGATCTTTCGGTAGAGGAAAGCAACAGTATTTCAAGATATAGAATCATTCGTATGATCAACAATTTCAGGAATCAGGGTTCTGAGCTTTAAGCTCCATAAATACATAATCAACTCTTTTCAAAACAGTATAAACCATTTTCATTTCCAAAAATCAATTTACTGAACAAAAGTTTCAGTTCCCTTTTAAAAAAAATCATTTAGAACCCTTGATTGGATCACTTATCTTTCCATTTCATTATATACGGGTGATCAGCCCGTATCGACCTCCATTCCGGTCTTTAAGGTACCATTCGGCATAATTTCAGCCTTAAATTGGACTAGTCCCACTAGCCTCTTACCATGACTGGACTAGTCCCACTAGCCTCTTACGTCTCAATCCAATCCATCAGGAATTCATTCGGAAAACCTTGAGTTGGAAAAACAAATAGGTTTTCTAAAATTCATTTTATCATTACCAAGCCTTTGAAATCATTCGGACTTTTTCAAGTCGAAACTCATTCTTAATTCAGATTTTAAAGAAACAAAGTTCAGGGAGTGAATCAAAGATACGCAAGGAACAATTCTCAAGAATTCTGTGTCAAGGATAACAAGGTACTAAATTTGAAGGATTAGTAATAACTCAGGGATCATTAGGGCGATCAAGAGAAACGGGGTATCATTAACAGAGTTATCCAAGATAATTTAAAGGTTCAATATGATCATGACATTATAGGAAACTTAAACAGAAAGGCAGATTATCAACGGGTGAAATCAATAGGATTATCAATAACAGGTTATCAAGAACAATGGGTACTTCAAATCAATATCAGGGTTTCATAAAGCAAGGGTTTCATACTTTAACAGTTCAATACTCTACATGGTATGAACAACATTTCCTTTATAATCATTTACACAAGTAATCAGAGTTACTTGCCTGAAATTGCTTTCCTGAGGGTGGAACTACTGCCACCTAATATACTTTTCCTTTTCCTAGCCCGAATGCCCTCACGCTCCGAATCTACAATAAAACCAGAAATCTTAATTAGATTTCCAACTCTCGTTCCCGAAACGATCACTCTATACGATAACTCGATTATATTTTTGACTCGAACTATACGAGTATAGCTTATACAAATAAGCACACAGCACATAGCACATAGCACAATTCTTTCTCGTAGTTTTTATATCCTTATATACCTAGCAATCAAAGCGTACTCGCTTGACCTAGGCTATTTCTCAAATCACACTAACACTACTCTTTTACGAGTACTAGACACATTTTCAACCAAACATTTATGTGCATACTATCACTTATATCAATCGACTTAATTCCCTTTTCTTTTATTCCTTAATTCGAATCAAAACAATAATCCAATCAAGCAAAATCAAAGATTTTCACATATAACACTCAATCATTCTTTCAATTACCAAAATCAAGTTTTGACCTTTATTTCTTATGGCCTATTCGGCCTTAACACTTATCACAATCAAGAATCAAACATGCAAAAATAGATTTTGACATGCAAGGTTATATACCACATTTCTTTCTTGTTTTAATCCCTTATTAAATCATTCCATTCATTTGGTCACCAAACCATGCACTACTTAGTGATTTCAACTCAATCAATCCATCAAATCAACATGCATACACTTAATCACCAAGTTATCCCCTTTTTATCTTGTTTTCATTCGGCAAGAACATAATTTTCAACTCAAAGACTAATTACTAGCATGCACTCATTGATCTCCTTTAAAACTATCATGCAATTGCTTTTAAATCATACAAACTTAGTGTTTACCAAGATTATCTCACTAAATTCAATTTCCTTTCTTATTAACTCAAAAATTCGAACCTAAACTTAGCATGCAACAATAATTCATTCCTTATTAGTCTAATTACTTTAATCAAGTCTACTCACAACAAACCACTTTAAAGATTCAACCCATTCGGGTTTATCAAGAAAACACACATACAAAGATCAATCTTGACATGCAAAGTCCTATATCACATTTTTAACTTGTTTTAAGCCTTAAATTAGTCATTTAACTCATTTTCATCAAGATTTTCGAAGCACAAAGCCAATCATCACTTAATGACTCGACCTTAATCAAATTATTCAATCAATATGCATGCATTCACTTAATCACAAATCAATCTCTTCTAAACCCATTTTCCATTCGGCAACATTCAAAATTCACAATCCAAGAACCAAACATTGACATGCATCACTAACTCCTCTTTTAAATCAACATGCAACTCTATTTCCTACTAATTAAGCTTAGTTCATACCAAGATCAAGTCACAAAATTCAATTTCCCTTTTTAATAGCAATAAGCCGAAGCAAAACTCACATGCAAATCATAAAATTTGATTTTCTAAGCAATAATCACTTTGCACACATTCATTTTACAATCAAGGAAATCATTTTACCAATCACATACTCAATTTTCGACAAAAGAAGCAAAACCCTTTTTCAAGTTTTCAAGAAATCATAACATGCAACATTAAAATCCAACAATCACATCATGAAAAACCCACCGGCTCTCCTTTGGATCATGGCCGGTGGTGGTCAAACTTGAGAGAGTCCATGACGGATCTCCTCTCGAGTTTATGACCTCCAAAACCTCTTAAAATCACTCTTATAGTTATGCTTCAAGAAATTGTTTTTCTTAAACACAACCATAGTGATCACTTCAACAAAACCTTGCAAATACTTACATGCAAATAGGAATCAAGAAGTATACCGAAAATAAAGGCTAAAGGTAGCAATATCTTTGAGTTTGAGTAAGATTTGGGGGTTGCATGCAAGTGAGAGAGATGAGAGATGAGAGGGCCGAGAGGGAGTGAAAGAGAGAGAGAGTGTTCGGGAGAGAGACGAGAGAGAAGAAAGAGAGAAGAGAGAAAAGAGAAAAGAGAAAAGAGAGAATGAGTGCACAAAAGAAAGAAAAGAAAAGAAAGTGGGTTATATATAGCACTTAGAAACAAGGGCAATCTAGTAATTTACCAACTTCCTTTTACTCACTCATCCCTTTTCTTTTTACTTAAATGCGATAAAATTCAAATACAAAATATATCTCTCTCGGAAAGTCGAGAATTATTGAAAATGACATTTTTAACACGTAGGTCTCGAAATTAGCTTTTCATCCATTACTCATAATAAGAATTTGAGCGAGCGGTTGATTTTATATGAATTTCGCAAACTCGCTTTAATAAATGCCTTTTCCGCATAAAATCAATTTAAAAATGCAAAGACCCACAATTAAATTCACTTATCATTTTTAAAAAGTCTCTAAGACCTCTACGAAGATAACAGAACAAATCCCATGTTTTTATCCATCTCAGATGATTTTATAAAAATGTACGAAGGTTAAATAAACCCTTATGTAAATCACATAATTCCTTTAAAATTCACTGAAATTAACACAGAACATATAATCATGCACACAGTCAAGCAATCACACGCATATAGTCACATAACGACTCAGGTCTGATCATAGAATCTAACCCTCTTTAATCTTTATTCCCTTTTTACGCGTACCGGGTCACGTTCAGCCTGACGGCCCGACGCTCAGCGTTTCGAATACGCTTCTCATTACCTTTGCCAATCAACACATCTCTTAAGACGAAATACTTCATTCATTTACTTCACATATAATTCACATTTTATATTATTTAATTTCCATATTAGGATGGGTTCCGTTCTACCTGACGGCCCGAAACCACAGCTTGACTTATAAGCTGACTCTTTAAATTGGAACGTTTTTATCCACGCTCCTTAACTCTAGTATACAGATAAGACAAATAATCACCACTTAATCACATAATCTCATCACATAACACATACTTTACTTTCTTAATTACGACGCAAAATTCTCGGTCGTTACAGAAAGAATTTAGGAATCAGCAAAACTGGAAGACATTCCTGTGGTATATGAATTTCCAGACATGTTTCCAGACGAATTACGAGGACTTCCTCCAGATAGAGAAATTGAGTTTACAATCGACTTAGCACTTGGAATGGAACCAGTATCTAAAGCCCCATACAGAATGGCTCCAGTTGAAATGAAGGAGCTAGACAAAGCAATTGCAAGAACTATTGGAAAAAGGAATGATTCGACCCAGTTTATCCCCATGGGGTGCACCGGTATTATTTGTGAAGAAGAAAGATGGAAGTATGAGGTTTTGCATCGACTATCGAGAACTCAATAAGCTTACAATTAAGAACAAGTATCCATTACCTCGAATTGATGATTTGTTTGATCAGCTGAAAGGAGCTAAGTATTTCTCCAAGATTGATTTGAGATTCGGATATAACCAATTGAAGATTAAACCTGAAGATATACCAAAGACAGCTTTCAGAACAAGATATGGTCATTATGAATTCTTAGTGATGTCTTTTGGATTAACAAATGCCCCAACAACATTTATGGACTTGATGAACATAATTTTCAAAGAATATTTGGACAAATTTGTAATTGTGTTTATTGATGATATTTTGATATACTCAAAGTCAATGGAATATCATGCGGAACATCTAAGGATATCTTTGGAAATTTTAAGACAGAAGAAATTGTAAGCCAATTTTTCAAAGTGTGAATTTTGGTTACAAGAAGTTCAATTCTTAGGACGCATAGTAAGTAATGAAGGAATCAAAGTAGACCCAGTGAAGATTGAAGCTGTTATGAATTGGGAAAGGCTAAAACACCAACGGAAGTAAGAAGTTTCTTAGGACTGGCAGGATATTATCGAAGATTTGTTCAAGATTTCTCAAAGATTGCGACGCCCTTGACGAAGCTTACTAGGAAAAGTGAGAAGTTTATATGGAACGAGAAATGTGAAGAAAGTTTTCAAGAATGGAAGAAGAGCACCTGTTTCGTCACTTCCAAATGATCAAGGAAATTTTATAATCTATAGTGATGCTTCTTATAAGGGATTACGTTGTGTTTTGATGCAACATGATAAAGTTATTGCATATGCATCTCGACAACTGAAACCTCATGAGTAGAAGTATCCTACTCATGATTTGGAACTAGCGGCAATAGTATTCGCCTTGAAGATTTGGAGACATTATCTATATAGAGAAAAATGCGAGATCTATACGGATCACAAAAGTGTAAAGTACATATTCACGCAAAAGGAGCTTAACATGAGACAGAGAAGATGGTTGAAGCTGATCAAGGACTATGATTGCACAATTAACTATCACCCAGGAAAAGAAAATATGGTGGCCGATGCGTTAAACAGAAAGGAAAGATTGAATGTGTTCACCATACCCGAGGAACTATACAAGGAATTTCAGAAATTGGAATTGGAAGTCAGAATTTGTAAGCCTAATGAAGCAAAGATGTATAGTATGACTTTTCAACCATAATTGCTAGAAAAGATAAAGAAATGTCAAGAGGAAATAATGGATCAAGATATTAATCGTTTGGTAGGAGAGGAATTATGCACACAAAAGGATGATCAATGTAATCTCAGATTTTCTTCCAGGATATGGATCCCACCAGTAATAGAATTGAAGAATGAAATTCTACAAGAAGCTCACAACTCAAGGTATTCCATCCATCCAGGAAGTTCCAAGATTATAGAGATTTAAAGGAAAATAATTGGTGGCTAGATATGAAAAGAGAAATTGCGGAATGGGTTAGAAAATATTACACGTGTTAAAGAGTTAAGGCAGAGCACCAGAGACCAAGTGGACTAATGCAACCATTAGAGATTCCAGAGTGGAAATGGGAGCACATTGCTATGGACTTTATAGTTGGCTTACCAAGAACGAAAGCAAACTACGACGCCATTTGGGTTATAGTGGACAGACTAACCAAATCAGCTCATTTCTTTCCTATTAATGAAAGATTCTCGTTGGACAAATTGGTTCACATATATTTGAAGGAAATAGTAGTATGTCATGGAGTCCCTATGTCTATTATATCTGATTGAGATCCACGATTCAATTCATGATTTTGGAGAAGTTTTGAAGAATGCTTAGGAACTAAATTGAATATGAGTATAGCTTATCATCCGCAGACGGATGGGAAAAGCGAGAGAATGATCCAGACTATTGAAGATATGTTACTTGTTTGTGCCATTGATTTCAAATGAAATTGGGACGAGCATTTACCCTTAGTGGAATTTGCTTATAATAACAGTTATCATGCCAGTATCGGAATGCCTCCCTACGAAGCTCCTTATGGACGCAAATGTCGATCACCAAGGTATTGGGACGAAGTTGGAGAATGTAAGATATTGGACCCGAGTTAGTGCAACAGGAAAAAGAAGTTGTGGAAGTCATCTAGAAAAGGCTAATTGCAGCACAAAGTCGTCAAAGGAAATATGCAGACCAGTACAGAATGGATATGGAATTTGAAGACGGAGATTTAGTATTATTGAAAGTGTCACCATGGAAAGGATTGACTAGGTTTGGAAAGAAAGGAAATCTGAATCCTAGATATGTTGGACCTTTTGAAATTATGAAACGTGTCGGCAAGGTAGCTTACGATTTGGCATTACACCCGCACATGGAGCACATTCATAATGTTTTTCACGTATCGATGCTTTAGAAGTATAATCCAGATTCCAGGCATGTAATCGAGTATGAGCCGATAGAACTTCAGGCCGATTTATCATATGTAGAGCATCCAATAGAGATTCTAGAAAAGAGAGAAAAGATATTGAGAAATAAAGTTTTAAAGTTAGTAAGAGTGTTGTGGAGAAACCCAAAGGTTGAAGAGTCAACCGGGGAATTAGAAAGTGATATGCGAGAAAAGTGCCCTCAATTGTTTACTTAGGAGATTCTGAGGATATAATCCTTTTAAGGGGAAATATGTAATATCTGGGATATCGCGTGTAATTATTTTATTAATAAATGATTATTATGTGATTATTATGTGAATTATCTAATGATTGGTATTGATAAATAGATGTATATATGTGATAAAAGGTGAATAAGTTAATTTTATTATGTCTATAATAAAATATAGATAATTGTGATATTTTTCTGGTAATTTTTGGATCGTTATATGATTTTATAAATGATTTACAGATATAATAATTATTTTCTGAATAATTACAAAACTATTTTATAAAACCGGGAATCGTCCAACCTCAACCGTTTTTACATTTTTACAACCCGAAACTCTTCAGAAAACTCTTTCTTAACATAATCTGGTTATTCTAAACATTTTCCGTGTTTTAACTTTTTCAATCCGGATTACGGTTTGACCCATACGCGTCCCGACGTACAATTTTTGATACAATAATCATTTCAATAAATCAACAAAACCCGTATTCACGAAAGACGAGATATTATTACATTATTTTCTATAAAGTGTTTTATAAGAAGCCCAGTTTGGATAATTATCCAATACGGGTAACAAAACAGATCATTTTTGCAGTTACTTAGCGGATAAGTAACTAATTTATAAATATAAATAGCCCTTTTCTTATTTCATTTTATTCGTATAATCATAATCAATCAGTAAAAATATATAATTTACAGAGAAACCCTAATTATTCGTTATATTCTTGAAAATCAAACACACAAACGAAAGCGTTATCGAACTCCGATTGGGGCGTGCCATATATCAAATCGAAGCTCTCAAAAAGACCTTTTTGAATCAATCAACACTTTTTGTGCAGAAAACGAGAGGAAGCAAGATGTAGAAAGGGAAAGCAAGTAGTCAGCGAGTGAAAACCAGTAGACAAGTGCTAGTAAAGTAATAGCGGATTGATAAGGCAAGTATCCCTGAACTTTCTTGTTCTATAATTGCAAGTATTTTCCAACTCTCTTCATTATGTTGCAATTATTCGAAATGGTTCTTATTCTATATTGCAAGTACTTTGAAGTACTCCACCCTAAACCCTGATTCTTATTGATCTTGAGCCATAAGCCTTATTCTTTGTAAACCACTAATTGTTGAATTCTCAGATACGAACCACACATATTCGATACTACTCCACATATACATATATATCACATACTGATTCTTGATATGGAATTGTTCAATATACGAACCGTTATGCCTTTTATAACAGAAGACCAACCCTTATAACCCTTGAACCCTTGGTCTTCTACTTTCTGATTCTTTCCTTGATTGAAAGCCAATCTTTTTGAATTCCTTGTTATACCTTCATGGAATTATGAATCACCCTATACTTCGAGATAAATGTTGTTTGTGATTCAGCTTATTGATTTACATTATTTATCATATTGTTATTCTGGAATTTGATTGTTTTTAAATATGGACAAGATTCGTGGTCGGACCAGATTCGTGGTCATAATAGGCCAATGCGTGCCTTGGATCCAGTATATAGAGCAAACTTGGGAGCCTTACTCGGGGTTAGTGTGTGACTGATAAGCAGCCTAACCTTGGTTTTTAAAATGAAAGTGAATATCTAATTTTAATCATTGCTTATCAGTAAACTTGATTCCTTATATCATTTCAATTTATCATTGTTTAATCTCAGTGTTGTCATTGTGACTTGCTGAGCTAGTTAGCTCACTCTTGTAAATCTGTTGATATTCTTTTCCAGTGAAAAAGGAAACTGGTGGTAGCGAGGATCCCCAGACAAGTGTGCGAGTTAGGTATCCAGGTTGAGATGGAATAAGCTAGCAGATGATGTTTGGATTAGTTTGTGTTGATAGTTTTTAGTAAAGTTTACTTCCGTTCTAAGATAAATAAACTGGGATTTGGTACGTTTGTATAATAAATAAGGTTGTGGCTTGTGGGCATACTATAAACTGCTTCGATCCATGGAATATGGTAAGTAGGGTCATTTCATATATATTATTGTATTTATAAGAAGGTTTAAATATAGTGTGTGTGTGTGTGTGTGTTCTGGACCCCAAACTTCTGACCCAGGTTTGGACGGCATCACATATTAGGCAAAACCTAAGGCTCTACTGTTAAAAAAAATGAACTTGGTGCATACCCCAGCCTACAACATTAAGGTTGCTTTTACAACTTTGCATACAGAGGCTATCCGTTGTTTACTCTTATATTTCCTTGTGATAATCTAATATTTAAAATTTTTATAATATGGAGCAACTTATCTAACAGTCTGATGATTAATATTCATGTTCCTGGTTAACAAACATATCTGAGTATTCGACCCTAAACTGCAATAAACACGGCCCAACTAGTGGCACCGTGTAGTTTTAATAGTTCTTGTTCGAGTCATCAAACCACTTAATCATTTAGTCTCAATCTGAAGTGAGAAACTATAAAGGTTAAATTTTGTATTCGAATCGTTTATTGATTCGGAAACAATTTACTTTCATCTTATATTTATTCAAAAAAGATGTAGCATATAAAAAGTTATTTATAGTATGCAATATGTTTGAATAACATAATGAGATGAGAAATTTATTTTATTGTTCATTGTGCTTTGGTCAAGAAGTATGATACTTTCATCGTGATTTCATAAATTATTACAGAAATTGATCCCAAGTTAAACCTTTCTGTGTTTTGCAAGTCCAATTGATCATATATGCAAAAGATCAGTCGTGGTTTAAAATACTCATCCTACCTCTTTTATACTTAGAATGAGTTTGAATCTTGAATCACGAAACAAGTCAGTCCCGTCTACCAATTGAACTAGCAATGAACTTCCATTTATAGGCCTGTTGGCAGTAAAGCAGAGTACCAGACTGCAGTTTGGTTTAGCAGGAACCTGAAACAGGCAAAACTGTTAATAGGGTTTTACGACATGCTATACGCTATAAACACACACTAGAGAAACTCGTTCTATGTATAGAGAAATACAAATAGACCTAACACATGAAAAATAGAGCTCAACATAGCTCTCGAGGTATTCTACACAGTCTGAAAATAGCAAAAAATGCAGGACATATTTTTGCTAAATCGACCAAAAACCTCAAGATCGGAGTTGCTGAAGCAGGGGCTGATGCCTATCTACCCGTCAGCCGATAAATTACACAAAATAAATACATAAATACACACACATATATATACACACATTAATAATAACTCAGTGAGTCTCACTAATTGACACAAGATTAGCTAAAAATAACATACGCGACATATATAATATATTTAAACAATTCAAACAATTACTCAACTTAGAAAAAGATTAACATGCTCAATTCAAATAATTATTCAACTAATTAAAAAACCAGGTTCAAACTGAAACCCCCGACACATAAATTAGGGTTTCAAGCTTACTTAGTTCAAGATTGACCTACGACTTGAGTTTTAAACTCTGATTTGAGCTTTAAGTTTTCACATCCTTAACCTTTAAACCCAATTCAACCTCCATCCTTTTCAAACTCCGATAAAAAGAGATAGCAGAGCGAGCAGAGAAAGCAGAGAGAACACAAAAAGAGCAGTCGAGAGAGACGATCGAGCCTTTCGTAGACATAATATCGAGAGAAAGAGAGAGAGAGAGAGGGGGGAAGTTTTTCTTTCGAGAGTTGTTCTTCGAGACTCAAGAGAGATGAAAATTGTTTTTTTTTAATTTTTGGTTTTAAGTTTTTAGATCTGCATATGTGTAATTTTGATTTCAATTTTTTAGTGTAAAGTTGAAAAAAGGGAGAGAGGGAAATGAGTACTAGAATTTTAGAAGGTAAAAAACGGTGGGAGTTTTAAGAGGGAATGAAATATTTGGATAAGGAAGGGAAATGGGGGCGTGACGAGTCATTTTTTTAAACAGACTTATAACATCGGTTGATACAAAAAACCCGATTTTTATTTTATTCAAAGACATCGGTTGAGCGAAACCGATGTGAAAAACACTTTTTACAGCGGTGATAACATCAACCGATGTCTAAGAGCCGATGTCTATTCTACTTTTTCTAGTAGTGAGAGGTAGGGTAACAAGGATATGACCAACTATTTCTGTTGATAATAAAACTACTAGAGGCCATAATGTTATTCGCTTGGACGATGACGTGAGTAATATACATTTTGAATGTTGTTAATATACCTTCTAGTTTAGTTAGGTTTTTTCTTCATTCATAGAATTTTATTTTTTTGATATATAACATAATCTTTTTATTATATTAATGTTTACAATTAGAACACGCATGTCCTTGTGTTTGCGTGTTCTGATACTTGGGATGTTATTGGGAAGAATATGAAAGTGGGTGGTGTTTAAATCATACAAGATTTTGTTGTTAAGGATGCCATTGGCCTTTTGAAATATGTATCATCAAAACATACTATTATGTTCAATACTGGAACTAAATTTTATCCTTTTATGGATAACTTGATGATCCCCATGCAGAAATTTAAATTCCTTGATCTTGGAGACCTCTATAGTCAGGCTGCTATCTACGAGCCTAATGAAAATCAGGTATTAAACTATCTTTTTTTGTTGTTTTACTATTATTTTAGTTGTCGTAATCAATCCATTTAGAATTTTTTAAGTTTTTAATTTTTTAAATTTTGTAGATGTTATAGGGGTGGTTAAGAAATTGGAAAAGATAAGGATTGTTAATACAAGATACATAGATAAGAAAATTGTGCGATTCGAGATTTGCGATGCTATATATGTGTACTTAAAAACAGTTCTTTGTTTTTTTGTTTGACAGTTTATTGATATTAATTATCACACTTCTTTCCCATATTTCAATTTAGTGTTCGTCATAGAGTTGCTATTCGGGAAGAGCTTGCCAAGATTGTTAATAATGAGTATCTGTTGGGTAATGAATACAACACGGGGGGGGGGGGGGTGAATGTGTTTTAAACAATTGTAATAGCTTTTTGAACTTTTAAGTATGGTGAACAAAGTAATCTGTATTGTAGAGATAATATGCTTTAACAGAATAATTAAAACATGCACATGAACACACTTATCTTTCAAAACTCACTTAATTTTATATTAAAATTAAGCTAGTGTTTTGCTATAAATTTCTAGGTTCTTAGTATGTTAAGAACTCAGCTTCTCTCTTGAGAGTTACAAGATATTTTAGATCTATTTGTTATAACAAAAACAAAGCATCCAGTGTTTACTTTATAGAACAGAAAACACTAGTTTTACACAACATGTAATAGCATGTACTAAACCCTACTTTTGGATAACTAAATCTTTCTATTTCTGGCTTGGTATATCTTTGCAAATCTTGCATGTCTATGACTTTACTTTGTCAGTTAATCTTGGCCTTTGATCTTGTACTATTCAAGCTACTTTTGTAGACTTATCATATCATTGATTTATTTGTTCGTTGATTGGTAATCCTGGATATTAAACTGATCTGCATTCTGTACTTGAACTTTACATCGAGATCTCCAGTTAGTCATATAGAGAACTCGACATCTCAATAGTATAATGACTTATCGAGATCTCATATTACTCTATAGTTTTTTTAACTTATTAAAGTCTCTGAGTTCTCTATAAGAGAATTTAGCTTATCGAGATCTCTAATTTTCTACATGTAGAATTGACTTATCGATATCTCCAATCTCCATGTCTTCAATTTGGCTTGTCGATATCTCTGAATTCTCTAGAGCAAAAATGACTTGTCGATATCTCAGAGATCTCTAGTGATATTTTGACTTGTCGATATTTCTGAGATCTCTAGTGGTAATTGACTTGTCGATATCTCTAACCTTCATATCTTCATTTGGCTTGTCGATATCTCCGAGACTTCTCTATAAGCTTTCCTTGACTTCTCGATAAGTCATTCTTGAGTTCTCAAATGACTTCTCTATAACACTTAATCTGTGACTTGTATATTTCTTGACTTGGAATATTTTCTCAAAACAGATTTATTCAACTCCAAGCTTCTTCATACTTTCTCTAAGCCATGATTTTCATGATCTTCTTACAGAGTTTATTCTTAGGCTTGAGACTGTTTACAAAAAAATACTCCAGTCTAATCTAATTACACTTTTACAGACTTAAGTGATACAATACAAAACACAAACTTAGATTATCATACAACTTACTTAGGGTTATCAATTTGACTTAGTCTTGTTATAGTACAGACATGTCTTGCACAACAATCCCCCCCAATTTGTGAGAAGATTGCTTATCACAAATTCATGCTTGTTAACAAGACTAAACCCAAGTGATAATGGAAAACTAGACTTTTACATACAAATTGACATAAATGTAACATTCATACATTAGGTGATTTCTTCAGTTTACAAGATACACACATCAGACAAATGTCTCATCTCATGTTTCTTCTCTAATGAGGTCCTTTAAATTTACAAGTATTTTCAGTTCCTTAATAATTGGTGTTCCTCTTAAAGCTTCCACAAGTTTGAATTTGTCATGTATTGAATAGTTACTCAGTTAATCAATTCTAAATCTTGAGACTGTTCCAACTTTGACATTTAGATATTTCTCATCCTTGTTAACTCTGCTCATCCCTTTTCCCTTGATATTTTTAGATCTTTGAATGTACATTTCTATTTCCTCATCATACTTCCTCTTCCTTTCCTCATTTTCAGCCTTGTTTCTTCCTCTTTTTTCTTCCCTTTCTACCAACCATTCAGCCAAAACAGATCTTCAAGCCTTAGTTGTAGTAACCTTATCCTTCAGTAAGCTTATCACTCTCTTGATTTATGTGGGTGAAAAGGTGTCCATTAAGTTGCTGTCAAGAAATGTGAATGACCCATCCTGATAGTAGATTCTTACTTCCCATAGTGTTATAACCCAAAATCTGACCATATCCTCAGCTAGTTGTTGAAAGTAGTCTTCATCTGAGATGCACCAGTTTAGAGGTAGAAAATCACTTTGATTATAGCAATTCCATATGGCCCTATCAGTGACTTGAATTTCTTTAGGTTTTCTCCCAACAGATTTTTAGTGAATTTTGGTTGATGGCTTAACAGAAGGTAGGTTTGAGATTTTCTTGAGAAATATTTGATTTGAGGTGATTGGTATTTTCAGAAAGGTGTTAGCAGTTTTTTGTACAAGTATTTAGGCTTTGAGGTTTGGGGTGGTTCAGTGTTTGAGTTTATTGGCTTAGAAGGTTGAGCTTGTTTAATTTGGATTTTTGGGGTTTGTTGTTGTGGTTCTGAGCCATCTTGTCTTTTCTTGCTTCTCCTTTCTTCTCCTCTTTTCTTGTCATCACCTTTCTTCTCTTCTTGCTTCTTGTCATTGCCACTAGTTGCCTTTGAAGATTGACTTGGATTTGAGCCAGAAGGTTTTTGCTCATCATGCTTCTTCTCATCATCATCCTTGTCATCTTTTGAGTTGTTGAACTTTTGATTTGGCAGCATTGTTTCAGGATTTACAACATATCTTTCAAGAATTCTTATCATCTCAACATCCTCAGCATTCTTGCTCTTTTTGTTCTTGAGATCAGACTGAAGAGTCATGATCAGCCTCATCTTTGAACTTACACAATTTCTTGGGATAATGAACTATTTGCATTCCTTGGTTCTTGCACAGATATCGGCTACCCCTTTATTTGGATATAAATAGGCTTCAGGAAAAGCTGTTAACTATGCAATTTTGAGCTCATGAAGTAGTTGGGTGTCCTCTAGAATAACTGGATTTACTCTCTCAATCATTACATCCAGGTAATTGTCAATCTTCACACCTACTGCCCTCATGAAGTTGATGTTCTTGGTCAATGCTCTTTTGTAGGTAATGTAATTATTTTGAAGAGTCATCCTCAAGACTGAAAGAAGTTCACTGAATTTTTTGTCTTGATTTGGTCCTTCTGCAACCTTGGTGAGTATGTCCTTTCCCACATCGG
Organism: Apium graveolens; assembly: GCF_009905375.1. Lineage (NCBI taxonomy): Eukaryota > Viridiplantae > Streptophyta > Magnoliopsida > Apiales > Apiaceae > Apium > Apium graveolens. The sequence continues at coordinate 262,067,094 of NC_133648.1, forward strand.
TTGATAGCTGGGCTTGTGAAGAACTTTAGTTTTAGTCAATTGATGAGATAGGCTCCTTAGATTTAGATTTACTAGCATCCCTGGATTGTTGAATCCTAGCCTCAATCTCCCCATTAGTCTTGGAAATAAACATGAGTAGGGGAGTTGGTATTTCTGGCCTCACAGACTCAGGAAGTGCAGGCAATGGAATATTGAGCTTGCCCATGATGGCTCCCAATGTAACAGAATTCTGCATTTGTAAGTGCTTATGCGAGCACCAATGTTTGAATGTCTACCTATTGACTCTGCACTAGTGTAGTGAGAACATGCACTTGAGCTGTGAGGTTGTCATTTGAGGATTGCAGAGTTGAGACTTGACCTTGAAGAGCTTGAATTTGGAGATTGGTAGATGTGGAAGTAGGTGGTTGAGAGCTTGTAGCTATTGAAGATCCAAAAGTTTCTTTTACGGGTTGTTTGATACCCTCCATGAGCAGTGCAGAGGGCTCATATCTACTTTGGTAAAGCTGGTCCAACTTGATCTTTGTGTCATTTAAATTTGTGATTTGTTGTTGAACCATTTCATGGAGAGCAATGAAAGATTGTCTGAGATTTTTGACATCTTTTTCCACAGAAGTCAGATCAAGCCTTGCCATTTTGTCAGCAAAATGTTGAAACTTTGAGGTGATCTTGACTTGAGAAGGTATGATCTCATCCATCTTCTCTTTTACCAGCTTCCTTACCTTGTCTTCATGACCAGTCAGCTTTATTTCTAGAGCTTTACCAAATAGGTGAAAAGCTTTGAGTCGAGCTTTGTAAACTTCAGTGACTGCATCATAGACATCTTATGGAGTCAAAGCCTTGGCATTATTTCCCAGAATGGTGACATATTCATCTCTAAACCTAGCCAAGACATGATTCATCTTCAAAGAAAAATCCTCAGATATCCATGCATCTACATTCCCATCTTGTTTCAACATCATTTACAATTTTCTCCTTCTGCTTTTCAACTTCTTCATTGTATGTTAACAGGATGGCTTGATAGTCCTGGTTGCTCATATCTAAAGTAAGTAGATGCTGTGAAATGTTGGCTAGTCCAAAAATCTGGTCAACAAGAAGATCATCTACAGTTGTAGGTTGAGAGTCAGTTGTCTGTAGCCATTGTGAAATGAGGTGTGGTTGTTGAGGTTGAGAAGTTGAGGGTTGATTTGTTGGGTGAGATGGTGACAATATAACAGAACCACCTGTGACAGGAGTCATAATTTGACTCACAGATTGCTATGTGGCTATGACAAGTTGTCGTTCTCCACCTGTGGTGGGAACCTCCAATTAAATTGAAGGGGATTTGACTGGGTTACTATCATGTACACCTGCCTCTAACCCCTGTCCTTCTTGCAAAGCACTATCACATAAATGTGATATACTTGCCTCTCCCATGGTAGGGTGATAACTGGATTTTATATCCACTTGGAACGCTTTATTACAAGCTTAAATTGGTGTTTTGGACTCAAGTTGTTGGTATTTTGATGTGTTTTTGTGTTATTACATTTCAGGTATCATTTAAATGAAGAAAAGAGCTTTTAAAGGAAATATGATAAAAAGTGATCAGATTTGGAAGCCAAGGCCATTGTCAAGTTGTAGAGAATCTTGTTAGCTTCGCGTGGGCAGTTGAATTACCTAATTCTGATAAGTAGAACTCAAGTTATGGCCAAAATAAGATTCATCAGAATTTTCCAGAAAGGCTGTAGGCGCCTGCCTGCTGGTGTAGGTTCCCGCCTGCTGATGCGTGGCTGACTTCACTGAAAAACCCTATTTAAGTAGAATTTGACGATTATAAGGGTCCAGGTCCAATATGGGCTTATATATACATAAAAAAAGGGTTTTAAATCATCCGGGAAGATTGGGATACCAAGGAGAAGACCTAGAAGCATGAAATAACTCCGAAAAAGAAGATCTTATTTTCTACTTGTGATTCTTTGAATTAGTTGTAACTTTGGATGCTCGTTTTCATTCTTTTTGAAACTAGATCTCATTTATTCGTACTTTAATTATTATTCAGTTTATTAAAACCTTGTTTATACCATGCTTTTAGTGGAACCCATGGTGACGATGAGTTCGATTATGAACTAATCGTTATCATGGGATTCTAGCGGATTTACTTATGGATTTCAATAATTAATTTGTTTCGATATCTTGGTGTGTGGTGATTGATTGATATCCTATTATTGGTTGTGCTTATTCGTCTTATGTGCGTAGCTAACATATAAGATAGCGTGTTAATCTTAATTAAAGTGACAGTGAATATAAAGGTTTAGAACTTGCCATGCTAGCATAGGTTCATGTATTTTTTATGCATGATTTGTAGGTAATTTTAACCATCTTACTTGCCCTATGTAATCACGATAGATAACTTGCGCATTAAATCGTTATGTTTTCAATTCTTATAGACATATAAGGACTAGGCATAATTGGTGTCTATTCAACTTCTATCTCTTTTGTGGATGCTTGGTAGTAGGGTATTCGTACAAAGGAAGTTGGCGTTTACTAGTTTCATGTTATCTGATTAGTGTCATCACCATCACATGCTAAGGTTAAGAACAATAAGGCTATTGAATGAAGTATTTAATTAAGTTAGAATCCAATGTTTGTCATATATATATTAATTCAACTATTCTTGTTCTCTTAGTTATAATTGTTAGTTTAATCTCTTAGTTTAATCAAAACCTAATTAGTTATTTGTCATATCATTGAGCGATAACCATACATTGTTGCATAGGTGCATAAATTGAACTTAACCTAAACCAGTCTCTGTGGTAATGAATCTGATTTATATCTTATACTACTTGCGAACGCGTATACTTGCGTGAATTTTAGCGCGTGTTTTCGCCCTAACAAATATTTGGCACCGATGTTGGGGACTTGGTGTTAATTTTTAGTGTATGTGCTTGTCATTAGTGGTCGTTAAAGTTCAGTGACTCGGACTCGTTTACTCTCACGGTTTATTCGTTTGTGTTTCAGGTACTCATTACAATGGGAGATCCAGCAGCACGAACGAAAGCCTTGATGGATTTTTCTCAACCCAAGATCAATGACATTCAATCTAGCATTGTCTGGCCAGCTATCACAGCTAATACCTTTGAGATCAAGCCTGTCATAATTCAATGGGTGCAGAATTCAATCCAATTTGGGGGTTCTCCAACTGAAGATCCCAATATGCACATTAGGGATTTCATTGAGATCTTCGACACCTTCAAGTTCAACGGTGTTTCTGAAGATGCTGTGAAGCTGAGACTGTTCCCATTCTCTCTGAGGGACAAGGCTAAGAGCTTGTTACACTCTCTACCGGCTGGTTCGATTACTACTTGGGAAGATCTTACTCAAAAGTTTCTCAGTAAATTCTTCCCTATGGCAAAGACAAATGCACTCAAGAATGCTATTACTCAATTTGCGCAGCAAACAGGAGCATCGCTATGTGAAGCTTGGGAGCGCTACAAGGAGATGCTTAGGAAGTGTCCTCATCATAGAATGCCTGATTGGATGATCATCACTTGTTTTTACAATGGGTTGGGAGCACAGTCCAGACCCATGCTCGATGTAGCATCAGGCGGAGGATTATGGGCAAAGAGCTCTGAGGAAGCTTATGATCTAATTGAACTGATGGCTGCTAATGAATATCAGTATCCAGCCCAGAGATTGCCACAGAGCAAGGTAGCAGGAGTTCTTGAGATGGATACAGCTATGGCTATCACTGCTCAACTAAAGGAGTTGTCTATGAAGATCGATTCTCTGGCTAACTTGGGTGTTAATTAGATAACCAGTGTTTGTGAGCTATGTGCAGGTTCGCATGCGACGGAGCAATGATCAGCTCAGTTTATGAGCAACTTTCTGAGATCGCAGCAACCAATTCTAGACACTTATCATCCTGACAACTGGAATCATCCTAACTTCAGATGGAGCAACAATCAAAATACGATACAACAGCCATACCAGCAGTTTGGAGCAAAATAATTCAACCCTTCTGGTTTTCAGCAATAATTTTCACCAAGACAACAACTCCAACTTCAACAACAAACTCATGATGCAGGTCTATCTTCGAATGAAAAATCTAAATTGGAGGAGTTGCGGCTTATGTGCAAAAACCAGGCTCTTATATGCCAAAGTCAGGTTGTTTCCATCAAGACTCTAGAGAACCAAATAGGGAAAATTGCTAATGCCTTATTGAATCGACCACCAGCAACGCTTCCTAGTGATACAGAAATAAATCCAGGCAAGAGGAAAGTTGAAGAACAGGTGAATGTGATCACCTTGAGGTCTGGAAAGGTCGCAAGCCCCCAAATTCAGCAAGACAAAGAGCCTGAAAAATCTTAAGTTTCAGAAAATGCAGTTGTGTCTAAAGAAGAAGTGCAGAAGGAAGCAGAGGTGGAACCAAGGAAGACTACTGTAGCACTCCTCCAGGGGGTCATACAGGGGAGAAATAGATCTATCCTCCACCTCCTTTTCCTAAAAGGCTGCAGAAGAAAAAACTGGATAAGCAGTTTGAGAAGTTTTTGGAGGTGTTCAAGAAACTTCATATCAACATACCTTTCGCTGAAGCTCTTGAACAGATGCCTATATATGCAAGGTTTATGAAAGGTGTTCTCTCTCGGAAGGTGAAGCTCGATGACTTAGAGACCGTTGCTCTTACGGAGCAATGTAGTGCTGTGCTGCAACAGAATTTGCCTCTGAAGCTTAAAGATCCTGGAAGCTTCACTATTCCTTGCACCATCGGAAACTTGTCGTTCGACAAGTGTTTATGTGATTTAGGTGCTAGCATCAATCTGATGCCCTTATCTATCTTCAAGAAGCTTGGTCTACCTGATCCGAAACCAACATACATGTCATTACAACTAGCTGATCGTTCCATCGCTTATCCATGAGGTATAGTGGAGGATGTTTTGGTCAAGGTGGACAAACTTATATTTCCTGCTGGCTTTGTAATTCTTGATTTCAAGGAAGATAAGAAGATTCCCTTTATCTTGGAAAGACCATTCTTGGCTACAGGCCGAACTATGATTGATATGTAAAAAGGAGAGCTTTCGATGAAGGTTAATGATCAAAAGGTCACTTTTAATGTGTTCAAGGAAATAAAGTTACCCACAGCTAAAGAGGAGTGCTTTAAAGTAGAGTGGGTAGACTTCGTCGTGAATTGGGAACTTGAGCAATTGCCAAAGTCAGAGACCTTAGAGAGATCCTTAATGTGGAAATCAGTTATTGATGACAAGGAAAGAGCAGAGCAACTGCAGGTTTTGACGCACCTCCGTGGAAGAGGCAGTTAGATATGCCATTCGATTCTCTTGGGTTAGCAGAGCTAAAAATTTCTCAAGAGTGTCTCGAGCCGTCTATTGAAGATGTTTCCATACATGAGCTTCACCCACTACCAGATTACTTGAGTTTTGCATTCTTAGGTGCACCACATGATAAGGGCTTGGGATATATTTTTGATGATATAGAGAGTGGTTGGATGGATATTCCCGTGCCTACAGAGGGTTCTTCTCATGTGCAACAGGTAGTTGATAGGACTGGTGTTGGTGATGCACAGTATAGAAGATTGACTAGGCGTATGGAGGCCATGCTTGTCATCCACCGATATTTTGCTGAAGATTTGACGCACGCATTCAGTACTGTTGTTCGAGACACCGGTGGCGAGGTTGATTGGCCACCTGATCCTCCACCCGACGAGGGTGACTCTCCCGCTAATTAGGTATGCCTGAAATCCTTATTATTACCTTCAATGAGGATATTGAAAATTTCATGTTTGGGGGTGATAATGTAAGGATTAGTAGTGTGTGTGTCCATATAGATTCATATCGCATGTTTAGTTATATTTCATTCATATTTTTGCATGATTGTTCATTTAGGACATATTTGTTTATTTTTATGTGATTTCATATAGTTGCATTTGCATGCATATTTAGCATGCTCCCTTAAGATGAATTATGATATTCGATAAGTTGATGATGATTTGAGTGTGGTGATGACGAATAGATGCATGTTTAAGTCATAATGAATTGATTTGCATGCCAGAAACAAATATTTTCACAAAGTCTTATAGGGTTGCTTTTGATCAATATAATGATCATACTTGTTTGTTGTTGAGATTTAATCACTTGGTTATATTTAGAATTTGTGATATTCTCGTAATGACGTAAAAATACAGATTTTTTTATTTGGAGAAAAACATGGATTTCATTGCTAGTTGTTGTAAGGCTAGGCGTCAAATGGCTAGTAGCTGGCTCATATTTTTATGAGTAGTGTAGGGTTGAATGAGATGGAGCGAAATGCACTCATTCAGAAATTATTGAAAAAAAAGAAAAAAGAAAAAAAGAAAAGTATGTGTTTATGCGTAATTGATCAAGAGTGAGCTCTTTAATACTCGAGTTATTAAGTTCTAGGGAACTTTGTGCCTAGTGACCTAAGGCTTTTATAGTTTGGGATCCGCTAACCTAACGCTCGCTACATGGGTATTATTGCATAAGTCTTTTGGGACCTCATTCATTACACGATCAAATAAGCATCTTTGTTATGTGTTCAATAATAGTATGAATCCTTGTATAACTCTAGTAGAAAGGAGGTGTTGTGAGTCATAATACGTTTATTATCTATTATGTTTATAAACTTTTGATTGTTTTGATGATAGATAAGTTATGGTTAGTGATCTAGTATCGAGAGATATCTGTTAAGCATTCCACACACGCACGTTTCTCGTTTGTGAGTTGGTTTGTGGGATTTATTCGAACTCTGTTTTAAGTCATTGCATTCTTAGAGGCATTGGCTTATTCATTTGGTGATGGTTATTCTGAGGGGATCGATTGCATTATCATTTAGTTGCATTCACGTAGTTGCATTCATGCATTAGGTTTGTTTTGTAGTTTTGAGTCTGTATATGCTTGAGGACAAGCATCGATTCAAGTTTGGGGGTGTGATAAATGGATTTTATATTTACTTGGAACACTTTATTACAAGCTTAAATTGGTGTTTTGGACTCAACTTGTTGGTATTTTGATGTGTTTTTGTGTTATTGCATTTCAGGTATCAGTTAAATGAAGAAAGAAGCTTTTAAAGGAAATATGATGAAAAATGATCAGATTTGGAAGCCAAGGCCATTTTTAAGTTGTAGAGAATCTCGTTAGCTTCGCATGGGCAGTTGAATCGCCTAATTCTGACGAGTAGAACTCGAGTTATGGCCAAAATAAGATTCATCATAATTTTCCAGAAAGGCTGCAGGCGCCCGCCTGCTGGTGTAGGCGCCCGCGTGCTGATGCGCGGCTGAATTCGCTGATTTCGCTGAAAAACCCTATTTGAGTGGAATTTGATGATTTTAAGGGTCCGGGTCCAATATGGGCTTATATATGCTTAAAAAAAAGGTTTTCATCATCCGGGAAGATTGGGATACCAAGGAGAAGACCTAGAAGCACAAAACAACTATGAAAAAGAAGATCTTATTTTCTACTTGTGATTCTTGGAATTAGTTGTAACTTTGGATGCTCGTTTTCGTTCTTGTTGAACCTAGATCTCGTTTATTCGTACTTTAATTATTATTCAGTTTATTAAGACCTTGTTTATACCATGCTTTCATTGGATCCCATGGTGACGATGAGTTCGATTATGAACTAATCGTTATCATGGGATTCTAGCGGATTTACTTATGGATTTCAATAATTAATTTGTTTCGATATCTTGGTGTGTAGTGATTGATTGATATCCTAGTATTGGTTGTACTTATTCGTCTTATGTGCGTAGTTAACATATAAGATAGCGTGTTAATCTCTATTGAAGCGGCAGTGAATATAGAGGTTTAGAACTTGCCATGCTAGCATAGGTTCATGTATTTGTTATGCATGATTCGTAGGTAATTTTAACCATCTTACTTTCCCTATGTAATCACGACAGATAACTTGCACATTAAACCGTTATGTTTTCAATTCTTATAGACATATAAGGACTAAGCATAATTGGTGTCTATTCAACTTCTATCTCTTTTTTGGATGTTTGGTAGTAGGGTATTCGTACAATGAAAGTTGGCGTTTACTAGTTTTGTGTTATCTGATTAGTGTCATCACCATCACATGCTAAGGTTAAGAACAATAAGGCTAGTGAATGAAATATTTAATGAAGTTAGAATCCCATGTTTGTCATATATATATTAATTCAACCATTCTTGTTCTCTTAGTTATAATTATTAGTTTAATCTCTTAGTTTAATCAAAACCCAATTTGTTATTTGTCTTAGCATTGAGCGATAGTAATACATTGTTGCATAGGTGCATAAATTGAACTTAACCTAAACCAGTCTCTGTGGGAACGAATTTGATTTATATCTTATACTACTTGCGAACGCGTATACTTGCGTGAATTTTAGCGCGTGTTTTCGCCCTAACACAGGGTCATTGGCAATTGTACTCCCATCTTTAATTGTTAGAGCAATTTCAGCCAGGGTTTTGAGGGGAGTTGAACCTGTGACACGAACCTCCAATTGAATTAGAGAGGATTTGGATAGCTCCCCCTCATGAGTACTACACTCAAACCTTACAGCCTGTGAAGGCTGATTTACACATGAAGGTGCATTTGTGATCACCATGGGGTCTTAGTAAAATCTGATGAATCCCCCATGTTTGTGATGGTGTCATAAAGGTCTACTGTAACGTCTGGAAAATTTGTGCCTGTATAATATCATATTTATAATAAATAATGTGTGTTAACGCGGCATTTATGTGTAATTAGTTATAAAACCATAACTTCTACATGTTACATGTAATCTATATCATCCAGGTATTTTCAGGGTATTTTTCAGATATTTTATTTTGCATTTATAGCTTTTATATCAAAAGTTATACGACCCGGATCATGATATTATAGCTGATATTTTAAATAAAATAATGGGCTTTATTTTTCATCAAACGCTTGTACCATCGCGTTATTCCGTACATCTAGGTATTTTATAAATTTTCTCGTTTCGTGAAAAATGATTTTTTCGGGCCCCATTGGGTGTTAAAACCCCACAAAAATCACATTTTTATTTATTTTTTAAAATTATAGGACTTTCATTTATACCATTTCTTTGTATTTTTGCATTATTCACAATTTTTGGGAAATTTTGGCATATATATTGTATATATAAAATATTTAAAAATAAAATTTTAATACTAAAAAATTATAAAATTAGGGGTCAATTAATTTTAAAAGATGTAGAATTAGGGCCTTAATTTTAATTAGGATTATTATTTTACTACTATAAATAGCCTAATTTTATTAAATATTATTAATTATTAATTAAAAATTAGAAAAATACACAAATTCTTTGCAAATCGGGTCGGGAAGTACAGGGTCGGGTCAAGAATTCAAGCCATGATTTCTAACTGATTACTGCATCAAATCAAGTGATTCGAGTACCCAAATCGAAGGTTTTGATCTGTTCTTTCTGTTTCTGATATCAATTTCATGTTTTAATTCATCGTTTTTTATTTTCGATTTCTAAGGTTAATGTTCGAATTAGGGCTTTTTGATTCTAGGGTTATTATGATATTTTGATGATTGATATAGCTTTATTAGATGATTTACAGTCAATTCATGGTGATTAATTGAACAAACGATTCCTGGATAAAAATTTACGATTATTAGGGTTTATGTTCAATTTTCTAATTATACCTTCGTGATTTTGGTGAATATTTGGTTCTTGAAATGTTAGGGGTTTGATTGTATGTGTTCTTAGCTTCGATTGGCACTATCAAACGTAGAGTTTTATGTACAGATGAATTATTTCGATATTTTGGCCGGAGTTTTAAGTCTGTTTGATCGGAGATTGCTATTCAGGGATGTTTTTGGTATGATTTAACCGGGAATAGATTGATGGGGTGATTTGGGACTGAAACCCTGTGAAAAACACATCAAACAGTTGTGTTTTTGGCCTGATTTTGGCTGGCCGGTGGAAATTTCCGGTCATGTTCTTCATGACCCGGAAATCGACCTGTTGACCCGTATAAAATACCCGGTTTTGATCCATTTCTGTCAAAGTTTGATTTCTGACAACTATTTTTGAAAATTATTTTTATTTTTATTTTATTTTAATTAAAAAAATCAGTTTTATTTATTTTATAAATTAATTAATTGATTTATATTATAAATAATTCAGAAATATTTTTTAAAAATCGATATAATTATTTTCTTAATAATTTATTATTTATTAATTCTTTAAAAATGATTAATTATTTTGATAAATAATCAAATAAATTTCAATAAATCATAATAAATTAATTTTAATTCCAATAATTATAAAAAAATCATTTTTAATTCAGATTTTTCCTAAATAATTATTTAAAATTTATTTTAGGGTTTAATCATTAATAATAATTATTTATACTGAATAATAAATTGATTTATCTGTGTTTAATTGATATTAATTAGACCGTTTGTCCGATTCCAGCGAAACGAAAGCCCTTTGACTCAGAAAAATGATTTATTTTCATTAAAAATAATAATAAAACCTAATTTTTTCTAGAAACTAGTTGACCTTTGATATTTATTTGATTATAAGCCGAATCGCGTGTAGAGACGAGTCCGATAAATCCCGAAAAATAGGAAACGAGTCCGATAATGATCAGTTAAGCAAACAGCGAGTCGATTTCGAATCTAAAAATTATTTTAAACCTAAAAATGACTATGTGGCTTATGTGCTTATGTGTATTATGTGGTTAATCGAGCCTTTCTTGATAATAAATAATATACGAGTCAATAATACACGTATGGGTAGATAATGAACTGGATAATGACGTTTGGGATTGAATTTACACTAGATCCTAAGGACCGGGCATAACCAGATCCTTGAGATGGGCCGTAGTGTATGGGTACCCGACTGGATCTATATAGTGAGATATAGATTTGCACTGTATCCTAGCTGATCAGCAGGGTATAGGTGCGAACTTGTGTCCAGTTTAGTTCATTTGTATTCGCCGATAATGGCCTTTGTTCTTTTCTCGCACGGTTATATCTTTGCAGATGTAACCAAATTACCGTTTCATTTCATTTACTTTAGCACTGTTTATATATTGCGGACTTGTTGAGCAAATTTTTGGCTCACCCCTTTTTGTTGTTATTCACCCTACTATTTTCAGTTAAGAAGGAATATGAAACCTATAAGGACTCGAGTAGTAAAGAAGCAGGTCAAGCCGCGGGATCCTCTCATACCCAAGGTGTTGATCCCAATCCAGGAAGAAAGTTTTGAGTTTCCTGAGCAGGTGGAACGTAGTTAGTTAGTGTGTGTGTGTGTGTGTGCTTGAATAAAGATGAACTTAGTTTAAAATTGGTTAGATAATGGTTTGTAATAAAGAGAGTTTATAAGACTTTAAATTTGGTTTGTAATAAAGTAGTTAGTGGTTCTTGTTTTCATACTTCAACCTAAAAAGATCCTGGTTAGTGTTAAAGGGGTTTAGATATATTTATGCATTATTTTTATATAGGTTGTACATGTTTTGAGATTAGCTAGTAACCCCGAGACTTATACCCGGGTCTGGAGGGCGTTGTAGATTTGGCATCACAGCTGTAGGTTTGGTCCCTGAAAACAAGAAATTAGGGTTAAGATAAGATAGGAAGATCACATAGGATAAGATTGTTAACTGGAAAGAATAGTGTTAGGATTTAGATCAGTTTAGAATAGGAAAGTATAAGTTTTAACTTATTAAGTGACTCTTCTTTCTTTGTTATATTATTAGATGGTGTCGTCAGGTTATTCAGGTTCGTCCGAGAGGTCAGTCACAGGACCGGTCGCACCAGTCATTCCACCAGTATCTGAGCATGTGTTTCCACCTCTTCCACCACCTCCACCATTGCCCCAGGAGCCAGCACCACCAGTGTCAGGGTTGATTCATGATCCAGTAGAGATGTTTGATCCAACAGAGTTCTTTGAGCCGATGCTTCCACCTCCACTTCCAGTAGAGCGTCAGTTTATCTCTAAGATTGAGCCAACATTTCCACCACCAGCAGCGTTACCTTCTATTCAGATGCAAGCCCCAGAGCCAGAGGTATTCCAGATGGTCCCGGTTGAGGGTATGGATGAGCATAATGTAGAGTTATAGTTGGGATTACCACAGCAGGGTGTTGCAGGGATGCAGAGAGTTCCGTCGCAGGAGTTTGTAGGATATGTTGCACAGCCATATATGGTACCGTATCATGATTACAGTGTTATGAGAGAGGATGCTGAGCATTGGAGATCCTAGTACAGGGAGATTATGTATTTGTTTGATCAGAGCGATCGAGGACCATTAGCCGCACTTCATCCAGATTATATGATGAGACAGAGGCTATAGTCCACAGTGATGAGCGCTACCTTTGAGTTAGATGCTTTGACACATGTCAGACCGCCTTCTTATGCGGAGTTTCATAGGGTTCTTCGTCTGGCACAGACAGTTGTCCAGATACTCCGGGATGAGCTGAGGCGTATTTCGCCAGGATTTTGAGATCTGATAGCAGGGGACTAGATGTGTAGTATAGGTGACTGATGCAGATAGATGCAGCTAGTATAGTATGGTTAGCGATGTATGTGTGTAGTACTTAGCTTGACTTGTAGTAGCAGCAGCCATGACAGTTGACCGAGACTTTTTATACCAAGCACTTACACCTGAGGCTGGTGTCATATATATAAAATGAACTTTTTCAAATTTTCTTTTATTTAAATTTTAGTCCTTACAGTTTTACAGCATTTACATTTACTTTATTGTTTTACAGTTTTCCATATTTTAAAATTCTGTTTAAATTTAAACACAATGTACTATCATTTTCATTACGAGTTACAAAAATCATTTCAACGGATTGTTTACATTTTCTATTTTTTATATTAAGCAAATTGTTTTATTATCAGAAAATGGCACCAAAGAGAAAGACTAGAACTGAAACCCCCAACAGCAACTCTGAAGGACAAACCAATGATACCATGAACCAAATGTTCCATCTAATGCAACAACAGATGGTAATGATGCAATAACAGATGCAGCAACAACAATAACAAATTCAGCAATAAAAGTTACAACAACCACTCCGTCCTGAACCTCAGATACCACCAGCTATGCCTGTTGTTACCTTCAAGCAGTTTCAGTCAGTTAAGCCTCCAAAATTTGAGGAAACAGCATATCCTATTAAGGCTACCACTTGGTTGAAGTAAATAGAGACAACATTTGCGCTTGTGAAAGTAGGTGAGGACCAGAAGACTAATTTCGCTAGCTACTTCCTGAAAGGGGAAGCAAATTATTGGTGGGAATCTAGGAAAGCATTAGAAGGTGAAGATATTATAACCTGGGATAGGTTTAAAGAGTTGTTCTTAGAGAAACATTTTCCTCGCTATGTGAAAAATCAGATGCAGATTAAATTTTTAGAGTTGAAGCAGGGAAGTATGTCCTTGACAAAATACAAAGCCAAATTTACTGAGTTGGTTAGGTTTGTTCCAAAACAGGTTGATACTGAGGAGAAACGAGCCCAAAGATTCCAACAGGGATTACGACCGTGGATTCGTGGTCAAGTTGCAGTTTTTGAATTGACAACTTATATAGCCGTGGTCCAAAAAGCTATGATTATTAAGGGAGAAAGTGAGAGATCCCAGAAGGAAAGGGGACAAGGAAGTTTCCAGAACCGCTCCAGCAGGAAGCCGGGATTCCAAGCCCGGACAAATATGAATTTTAAAAGGATAGGACAAGACAACCAGAAAGCAGGTCATCGTTTCCAAGCTTCCAACCAGCAGGAAATTGTCAAAATCCCGGTGTCGTACTGCAAGACATGTGGTCAGAAACATACTGGCGTCTGTATCAAGGCAAATGTGACGTGTTTCAAATATAAGCAGAAAGGGCACTATTCTAATTAATGTCCAGCGGGAAAAACAAAAGTTACTTGTTTCTAGTGTGGGAAGAAAGGGCATATGGCTAGAGATTGCAGATGACCAGCAATGGCAGCTAGTGTTCCTAAAGTGTTAGAATTACCTCATCTACCACAGCCTAATCAGTCTATAGCAAGGACTTTTAACATGACAATGAAGGAAGCCGTGCAGAGTGCTAGTGTGATTGCAGGTACGCTTTTGGTGAATTCAGTAAATTCAAAAGTATTAATTAATTCTGGAGCTACACGATCTTTCATTTCCGAAGATTCATTGATAAGATAAGTTATGAAACTGAATAGTTGGCCGAGACGTTAATTATAAAATTAGTGAATGACGTCCAAGTTCCGGTAGATCGAGTATGTCCTGCGTGTGATATCGAAATAGTCGGACATCATTTCTCCGTAGATATGATTCCTTTTAAGTTAAGAGAGTTTGACGTTATTTTGGGAATGAATTGGTTAGCCTGTCATAATGCCCAGATCGACTGCGCGAACAAGAAAGTGAAATTGCGAACTGCGGAAAATGCAACGGTAATATTCAGAGGCGAAAAACAGCGGAAAAAGTTTCTGACAATAATGCAGACCAAACGATTGTTACGACAAGGATGTGAAATGTATATAGCCTACGTATTAGATACAGAAAAGGGTAGTCCCAAAATAGAAGATATTCCAGTTGTATGTGAACTTTCGGATGACTTTTCAGAAGAGCTTCCAGGGTTATCGCCGGACAGAAAAATTGGGTTTACGATTGATTTAGCGCCTAGGGCTGAGCAAAACCGAACCGAAACCGAAAAACCGAACCGAACCGTGCTAATTCGGTTCGGTTCGGTCCTAATTTTTCCAAAAATTTGGTCTATTCGGTCCGGACTGAATAGACCGAAATAAAATTCGGTTCGGTTCGGTTCTTTTAACAAATATTTCGGTCTGGACCGAATGGACCGAATAGACCAAATCATAAATACTATAATTTCATATTATATATATTTTACTTATATCTTAAAAATTATAATTATAAATTATAATTATATTTATAAGCTCTTAGAACTCTACATGTCACATTATTTTAATTATATTTTAAATTTTATATTTTGTGATTTAATTTTTAATACAATTTTCTTTTTGAAAAAAATTTTGGTCTGTTCGGTCCAAAACCGGACCGAACCGAATTATTTCGGTTCGGTTCGGTCCGGTCCATATTATAACTTCGGTCCGGTTCGGTCCAAGAAAAAATGACTATTCGGTTTTTCAGTCTATTCGGTTCGGTCCGGTTTTGGACCGAACCGACCGAATGCTCACCCCTATTAGCGCCAGGTACAGAACCAGTTTCGAAAACTCCATATCGGATGGCACCGATTGATATGAAAGAATTGTCAATGCAGTTACAAGATCGTCTAGACAGAGGAATCATAAGACCCAGTGTATCCCCATGTGGTGCACCGGTATTGTTTGTAAAGAAGAAAAATGATAGTATGCGGTTATGCGTAGATTATCGAGAATTGAATAAGCTGACTATCAAGAATAAATATCTTTTACCGCGAATCGATGATTTGTTTGATTAATTAAAAGGAGCCGCGTGGTTTTCAAAGATAGACTTAAGGTCGGGTTATCATCAATTGAAGATCAAAGCTGAAGATATTCCCAAGACTGCTTTTCGTACTAGATACGGACATTATGAGTTTCTTGTGATGGCATTCGGTTTGACCAATGCGCCCGCAGCATTTATGGATTTAATGAACAGAGTATTCAAGGGGTACTTAGATAAGTTTATGATTGTATTTATTGATGACATGTAATAACCCCAATTTTTGGAAAATTTTTGAAACCCTTATGAATAGTGTTTTTGCTGAATGAGAAAAATTTTCATGTCACGCTATGTAGGGGTTCTGTTATTGATCTTATGGGATATTATTAGTACTCTATGTGGTATATAAGTGTATGTAAAGATCGTCAGAATCCAATTCCGAACACTTTAATTTTTCCCGGAAATCCAATAGATACGGAAAGAATTGAGTATAAGGTAACAGGATAAAAAGGATTTAAATTAAAGGATTATAAGAGAGGATCATAAAAGGAATACAATATATTGAGAAAGGTTAAGGGAACCTAAGTAATAAGATCCCGGGTATGATCCCTCAAACGATAAACGAAAACGAAAGTTAAGCGAACCGTATAACAGATCAGCGGTCATTAGGCAAACGATTAGGAAGTTAATCAAGGGGATTAGTGGGGATGATGTCATCCAACCAATAGAAAGAGGACAAGGAGGGGAGGATGACATCATGAGGATGACACAAGCACGACATGGGAAGGAAGGAGGTGTGGTTGAATGAGAACCGCACAAATTCAAGGGCAACAAGGTAATTGACTAAATCAAACACAAAAACAAAGCAACCAAGCCAAGTAAAATCATTTTCATCAAAATCAAAAAGAACCAAGGCTTGTTCTTGAAGAAGCTCTCGGCTTTTTACTATTCAAAAGAGCAAGAAATTCAAAATCAAAGATCCAAGCTTCCTAAATTGGTGAGTTAATTCCCTAATCATCTTCATGCTTAGTTAGGGCTATATCATGAGTTTAAGCCATCAATTCCTTCTCCATCTTCTCCATTTAATCAAAGAAGAAGGCTATGAATAGTGTTTTCAAGTTTTTAACTTGAAGTTTTTCTTGTTTTCCTTGAAGATCCAAGCATTCCTAAGACTTCTCAAAGCTTCTTAAGGCTTCCTAGCTCCTCCCACCACTTCAAGGAAGGTATACCATCTCCAAACCCTAGATTCCTATGTATTATAAGATGATTTTGATTAGTAGAATGATATTGTAGCTTGTTGTTGTGATTAGAGTTTGGGAATTGAAATTGTAGTGAAATGGAATGGTAAATGTTGTGGTTTTGATTAAAAGAACTTAAGTATGGTTAAAGTTAAGCTTAGGCATAAGTATGAATGTTAAAATTGAATTGGTTGAGGTTGTTATGATGTGATAAGGATGGATGTTGGTTGTATGTTGGATTTGAGGTTGAATTGGGAGGGTTTTGAATGGTTTAAAATATTGGAAATTGCGTAAACATAGCCGTCGTAACGTCCGATTTTCTTTGGACTGTTTTTGTGCATATCATTAGGACCCGAGAACCCCCTGCTAGATTATGACCACTGCCATGTTTAGATAGCTCATGTTACGAGCTTCGTTTTGATATATAGTTCGTTCGATTCCGATGCACGGTTTAGGAGAAACGACCGTTTCAAGTAACGGCGTTTCGCAAACGGAACTTTTCCCCTCGCCTTACTTTGAAACATAGGTTAAAGACCAAAAAGGGTTAATTAATGCATGAAACATTTATGGTAAGTGTGTTAGGCAGTTGGTAAGACACTCGCGAAGGAATCGCCTTAAAACTCGTAAAGGATTAAATTATTAAAAATGATGGAGCCGAGGGTACCCGGGTGACTTAAGCAAATCAGTAAGCGCAAAACAAGCGTTAGAGTCTAAGTTAGTTAAAGTATAGATTTACAAGTGACTTTGGTTTAATTCCAACTTACTTGTTGTTTATAGGTTACCAGACTCGTCCCGAGCCATTCGTAACCCCCAGTCGCTCAGGCAAGTTTTCTACCCGTTATACTGTTGTTGTGATGAATATATGTATATGCATTATCTTGCGATAGATGCATGTTGGTTAATTAGCAAATGTTGCGATATATTGAAGCATGCTGATATGGTATATATAATGCATGCCTGTTTCGTATTCTTGCCATATATATCTGTTGGTTCAGTTGATAATACCTATGCTAGAGAATAGCAGTAATTTGCATATACCCTTAGTATAGGGACCCAAAGGTGAAAACATTTTCTAAAACCGGGAGTCGAGGATCCCGAGTAGATTTTATATATATATATATATATATATATATATATATATATATATATATATTCATATATATATATGGTTATAGTTTTCAAAACTATTAATCGAATAAGGTTTATTCGATAACTTTATTTTATTAATGAATATTATCTTGAATATTCATTCGAGGGCTTATGACTCCTTTTATTTTATTAATTGAATATTATTTGAATATTCATTTGAGGATGTATGACTCCTTTATTTTATTTAATGAATATTATTTATAATATTCATTCGAGGTATTATGACTCCGCTTATTACTGAAATATATTCTTTATTTTATTAAAGAATAAGGTGTTAATAATCAAACTTATTTTCGATTATTCAAATAAAGATAATACTTTCATATAAGTGTATCTTTGGTTATTTAATACTCGTTTCTAGTATAAGTTTTAATACTTCTACTTCAATTATTTTTATAAAGAGTATTCTTTATGGGAATATTATTTAAATAATAATATTTATATATTTTCTAATATATCGGGACTGATTTATTTCATTAAATCAGCTTTACTCCAAACACTCTTTAAAGTGTTTTCGAGTCTTCAAAATGATTTTTAAAAGTTAGAGCGGATCCCAAAACTCATTTTTATATTTAAGATCTTCCTTTTAAAGGGGATTTAAATACTCGTTCAAAACCTGAGGGATCCGGCTCTATGGTGTATTTTATATTCGCAACAAGGTTGCTGTTTTGATAAATGAATTGATTACTTGCCCAATGTTCGGGAAGTAAGCCCATCTAATTGAGTCGGCATAAGCGACAGGCCGGGGTACGGTCTATCAAAGTGTAAGTGGCTGGGTGGCAGTCCATCAACGCGTGAGTGGCCGGGTAACGGTCTAGCGCGAGGTCCTAATGCGGCCAGGGTGATGACCGGTGAGGAATTCATCCATCTACAGTAGAAAAGGTTACTTATTGGTATCTTTGCCTGATCAACAAGATATCTGGTTTATGCCAAAATTCTTTTCCTTTCCAAAATTCATTGGATATTATAACTCTGTTCATACTTTACATGACAGATATTTTCAGGAAATGTATGAGATATATATATATATATATATTTGGATATATATATCAGGACTTAATGAAGTATCTCGTAACTTCATTATTTATAATGATATTTCAAAGATTGAATCTATTCAAGTCTTATCTTGTAGTCTCATCTGGGTGATGAACTTTGAAACTGATTATAACTTGAACGGTGGTAGTTCAAGTAGTATTTGGATATAAAGTATATTGGAGTATCTTGTAACTTCATTTTTTTTAAACTTATATCTAGTAAATGATTATCTTATGCATGACAAAGATTTTCAGAAAAACGTTGAGACAAGGTTAGATATATGAGATCACCTTGCAACGGTATTTTTATACAGTTATACACTGGAACTCTGTGTGTATTATGCATGGAAGAGGACTTCCAATATTTTGAAAAGTATATATGTATATATATATACTGAATATTTTGCGACTTCATCGCACTAAGATATCAACTTGGTTCATTTCTTTTGACCAAGACTTTCATGAGTACTATGAGAAGGCTCATATATTGTTAATCATTATACATATTATTTTGGTGGGCTTGCTGCTCACCCTTGCTTTCTTCTTTCATCACACAACATCAGATAGATAAGATGAACCGCACCAAGCTCCCGATTTGCAAGAGGTTAGGAGACGTTCCGCAGTTTTCTAGAAGCACTGATGCCGCCGTAGCTGAGGTAGGAACTACCAATAGGCTAGGCTTTCAACTTCTGATGTACCAGATTTATGTATATTTATGAATTGTAATAATGGCAAAGAAATGTAAATTTAGTCAGGAAACCTTTTAAGGTGTATTGGCAGATAATTGTGGAATATAAGGACTTGTGATTATTTTATTTGATGTTCATCTCTGAGACTATAACGTGTGGTGTGTGTGTTTATTGTGGGGTCACAGTGCAGAGTAGTTGAGTAATTATTAAGATTGGATGTTATTAAGGGAAATGGAACTCGTGACGACCCGGATCCCCATCCCCGGATCTGGGGGTGTTACATGACATCCTGATTTACTCGATGACTGAAGAAGAGCATGCCGAGCACTTGAGGATTGCTTTGGAAATTTTAAGAAAGGAATAACTGTATGCGAAGTTTTCGAAATGTGAATTTTAGTTGAAGGAAGTACAATTCTTAGGGCATATCATTAGTAGGGAAGGTATTCAAGTTGACCCAGGAAAGATTGAAGCTGTATTAAACTGAGAAAGGCCGAAGACACCGACGGAAGTTCGAAGTTTCTTGGGATTGGCAAGATACTATAGAAGATTTGTCAGAGATTTTGCAAAGATAGCAACACCACTGACCAAGTTGACTCGAAAGAGTGAAAAGTTCGTATGGGAAAAAAATATGAGGAAAGTTTTCAAGAACTAAAGAATCGATTAGTAACTGCACCAGTACTAGTATTACCAGATGAGCATGAAGATTTTATCATTTACAACGACGCTTTATACCGCGGATTAGAATGTGTACTGATGCAACACGGTAACGTAGTTGCGTATGCCTCGAGACAATTAAAACCTCATGAACAGAAATATCCTACACATGATTTGGAGTTAGCAGTGATCGTATTTGCGTTGAAACTTTGGAGACACTATCTTTACGGTGAAAAATGCAAAATCTATATGGATCATAAAAGTTTGAAGTACATCTTTACGGAGAAGGAACTTAACATGAGGCAACGACGATGGCTAGAATTGATTAAAGATTATGATGTTATAATCAGCTATCATTCAGGAAAAGCGAATGTTGTGGCAAATGCCCTGAGCCGAAAAGAAAGATTTAATTTGTTAACTTCGTCTAAAGAATTGGTCAAGGAATTTGAGAAGTTGTAACTTGAGATTCGTATTCCTAATGAACCTACCGAAGCTATTTACGCAATGACTTTTCAACCAGAATTACTGGAAAAGATTCAAAAATATCAAGAAGAAGTGATGGGTCAAGATGACAACCTAACGGGAGAAGAAATTACAACCCAGAAGGATAGTGAAGGAATTCTATGCTTTTCATCAAGAATCCGGATCCCTAATATAGCAGAACTGAAGGAAGAAATATTATGAGATGCTCACAGTTCGAACTATTCAATACATCCAGGAAGTACGAAAATGTATTGAGATATGAAGGAAAATTTTTGGTGGACAAAGTGGAACATCAACGTCCAAGTGGATTACTACAGCCATTGGATATTCCAGAATGGAAATGGGAACATTTAGCAATGGATTTCGTGGTAGGACTTCCAAGGACCAGAGCAAATCATGATGCGATATAATAATCATTGACAGACTAACAAAGTCGGCACATTTTCTACCGATCAATGAAAGGTTTTCACTCGACAAGCTAGTGCATTTATATCTCAAGGAAATTGTGATGCGACATGGAGTTCCAATATCTATAGTGTCTGATCGAGATCCCCATTTCAATTCAAGATTTTGGAGACAATTTCAAGAATGCCTTGGAACCAAATTAAATATGAGTACCGCTTATCATCCGCAAACTGATGGGAAAAGTAAAAGAACTATCCAGACAATTGAAGACATGTTACGAGTTTGTGCGATTGATTTCGAAGGCAGCTGGGATGAGCACTTACCATTAGTCAAATTTTCTTACAACAATAGCTATCATGCAAGTATTGGAATGCCGCCTTACGAAGCTTTATATGGAAGAAAATGCAGATCACCAGTATATTGGGATGAAGTTGGGGAATGCAAGATTTTGGGTCCAGAATTGATTCAACAAACCAAGGAGAAGATAGAACTTATTCGAAAGCGACTAGATGCAGCGCAGAATTGATAATGCAAATATGCGGATCAAGCTAGAAAAGATATGGACTACCAAGAGGGAGAACATGTCTTACTCAAAATATCGCCATGGAAAGGACTGACCAGATTTGGCAACAAGGGTAAATTAAAGCCGCGATATGTTGGTCCATTTGAAATTTTGAAGAAAGTGGGAAAAGTAACTTACGAGTTAGCTTTACCGCCTCACATGCAACATATTCACAATGTGTTTCACGTATCGATGCTTAAACGATATAATCCCGACTCTAGACATGTAATAGAGTATGAGCCGATAGATATCCAACCTGATTTGTCTTATGTAGAACAGCCAGTAAGAATTTTAGATCGGCAAGAGAGAGTGTTGAGAAATAAGTCGGTATCCTTAGTGCAAGTTTTGTGGAGAAATCCTATGGTTGAAGAATCAACCTGGGAACTTGAGAGTGAAATTTTAGAAAAGTAACCTTATTTATTTTCATAGCAAGATTCTGAGGACAGAATCCTATTAAGGGGGGAAGGATGAACGTCTGGGAAATTTGCGCCTGTATTATATCATATTTATAATAAATTATGTGTGTTAACACGTCATTTATGTGTAATTAGTTGTAAAACCCTAACTGCTACGTGTTACGTGTAATCTATATCCTCCACGTATTTTCAAGGTATTTTTCAGATAATTTATTTTACATTTATAGCTTTCATATAAAAAGTTATACGACCCAAATCATGATTTTATACTGATATTTCAAATAAAATAATGGGCTTTATTTTTCATAACGGCTTGTACCATCTCGTTATTCTGTACATCTAGGTATTTTATAAATTTTCTCATTTCGTGAAAAATGATTTTTCCGGGCCCCATTGGGTGTTAAAAACCCAACAAAAATCACATTTTTATTTTTATAAAATTATAGTACTTTCATTTATACCATTTCTTTGTATTTTTGTATTATTCACAATTTTTGGGAAATTTTGGCATATATATTGTATATATAAAATATTTAAAAATAAAATTTTAATACTAAAATATTATAAAATTAGGGGTCAATTAATTTCAAAAGATGTAGAATTAGGGCCTTATGTTAGATATATTTGATAATGTCATGACTAATGTGATTTATGTTTAGTTTTTCAGATCTTACTTAAACATGCCAAATTAGTACTTAACTGAAATCAGCACTTATACTGAAGTCAGAACTTAAGTCATCAGTACTTAAGGTTCAGGAGATATTTATCAGGACTTAAAGGAAACATTCAGATAAGGAAGGCATCTGATTTACAGGAAGAAAAGATCAAGACAAACGTAAGAAGAGATATGCATGAAGAAGGAATTCTATGAAGAATAGAAAACTTGGAAGAAAAGATATCTGATTGATATATCTTAGGAAGCAGAATTATATTCCATATCAATTAGAGATTATCTTGTAATTGTGTAGTATATAAACACAGGCATAGGGTTTACACTATAAGTGTTATCATTATCGAGAAGATTATTCATTGTAACCCTAGCAGCTCTCGTGATATTTGTTCATCACTGAGAGAGGACAGTTCCATACTGTAACAGATTTTATTATTTTGAATAAAGTTTGTTTTATGTTACTTGAGTTATTAAAGTTCGATTTGATTGTGTTATACACTGTATTCACCCCCCTCTACAGTGTGTGTGACCTAACAAGTGGTATCAGAACCTATCTGTTAACACACAAACAGTTTAAGATCCAAAAACAATCATGTCTGAAGTAGAAACTCCAACTAAGCCCACCAAAAATGAAGAACACCTAAAGACACAAATTCAAAGCCGATATGAGACTATTAGAGTTCCCATATTGAGACCATCTGAATATCCCATATGGAAGGTGAGGATGACCATGTTTCTGGAAGCTACAGATCCAGAATATCTTGATAAAATCAAGGAAGGGCCTCACAAACCAACCAAGCTTGTTGTTGCAGTTGCAGGTGAAGCAGCAAAGTCAGTACCAAAGGAGAAGAGTGACTACACTGCTGAAGATATCGCATCAATTGCTAAGGATGCTAAGGTACGACACTTACTGCATAGTGCCATTGATAATGTAATGTCAAATAGGGTAATAAACTGCAAGACTACAAAGGAGATATGGGATGCCTTGGAAACAAGATGTCAGAAAACTGATACGATTAAGAAGAACAGGAAGACAATACTCACTCAAGAGTATGAACACTTTGACTCAAAGACTAATGAGTCATTGACTGATTTATATGATAGATTTGTCAAACTCTTGAATGATTTGTCACCGGTTGATAAGGAGTAGGATCTTGAAGATTTAAACCTTAAATTCCTGTTGGCTCTTCCTAAAAGCTGGGATTTGAAGGCAACAACAATAATAGACAACTATAATCTTGATGAAACGACTCTTGATGAAATTTATGGAATGCTCAAGACTCATGAACTTGAGATGGAACAAAGAAGCAAGAGGAAAGGAGGAAATTCAAGGATAGTTGCTCTTAAGGCTGAAGAAGAATCCCCCAAGGCAGCTACCTCAAGGAAAGGCAAGGGTAAAGCTCTCTTTACAAAGTCTGATACTGAGTCATCAAGTTCTGATAATGATGATGACTCAGAATCTGAAAGCTTGCCTGAGACGGATACTGATGAAGAGATGATGAAGCTGTGTGCTCTTATGGTGAAAGGAATCACAAAGATTGCATACAGGAAGTTCAAGAAGGGAAAGAAGTTTTCCAGGAAAGGTGCAAGTTCTGATAAGAAGAACTTCAGAAAATCTGAGGGCAAAGGAGGAAAGTTTGACAGAGGAGATTATACAAATGTCAAATGCTACAACTGTGGTGAGAAAGGCCACATATCTCCTGATTGCAAGAAAGTGAAGAGTGACAAAGGCAAGGCTCTTGTCACAAAGAACAAAAGCTGGAAAGACACCTCAGATTCTGAAAGTGAGGAGAATTATGCCTTGATGGCAAATGCTGATACGGCAAGTGCTGAAAGCAGTTCTAAAACTGCTGACTTAAAGGTACCTCAAACTACTTATGCCTTTCATACTGATGATATTAATGAGTTGAGAAGATATCTTAAAACCATGTTCATTAGCTAAAGAGATCAAACTTTAACATGTGAAAGATTAACTTCTGAAAATCTTGCTTGCAAAAAGAGGAATGATTATTTAGAAAAAGAGTTAGTCATGTTCCATCAAACTCAGAAAGATAGAGATGATGCTTTCTATGTTAGGGATGAAGTGCTTAAAATGAATGAATCTCTAAAAGCTGAGTTAGAAAAGGAAAGAGAGATTATCAGGACTTGGACTAACTCTGGCAGAACAACTCAGAATTTGTTAAGTAGTGAAAACTGGAAAGAGGGCTTAGGTTATGGAGATGATAAGAATGATAAAGGAACTGTAGATATTAAGCCTATAGTTGTTAAACAAAAGCCAAAGTTAAAACCTGTTAAGTTTGTAGCTGTAAAATCTGATACTAAGAAATTAGAAGTTAAAAAGGAATTAACTTCTGACAAACTAAAACAGGAAAAGACAACTGAAGTAAATGTAGGCTTAATGACAAAGAAGCAGCTTAAGCATAAGCTGAAAGATGTTAAGAATACAAACAAGGTAAAATCACCTAGGAAAAATAGGAATGAAAAGGAAGGTGTGAATAAAATCAATGATTATAAGCCTATTCCTGATGCTCCTAGAAAAACATGTCATAACTGTGGAAGTTCTAACCATCTGGCTTCTTTTTGCAGGAAAAATAAGAACATAAACTCCTTACCTTCAAAGTCAGGAGTTAAGAGTCAGTCTGTTAGATATAAGCCACAAAAGCCTTATTTTCATTGTGGTAGCTTATGGCATTCCATTTATACTTGTAAGGAATATCATAGTCTGTACTATGATTATTATCAAATAAAACCTTCTTTAAAGAAAGTTAGCATTGTTCCTTCTAGTGTAAGTTCTGATTCAAAGTCTGATAGTGTAAATTCTGATAAGAAAAATGTTAACATAAACTCTGATGCTAAATCCGCTGCAAATATTAACAAACTTAATAAGGCCAAAGGATCCAAGCAAGTCTGGGTCCTTAAAACTAATCATTACTGGTCTTTGTGATTGCAGGGCAACAGGAAAAACATCCTAATTCTGGACAGTGGATGTTCAGGACATATGACTGGAAATAAAGCCCTGCTATCAGACTTTGTGGAGAAGGCTGGCCCAAGTGTTTCTTATGGAGATGGCAATATTGGAAAAACATTGGGATATGGCAATATCAATCTTGGGAATGTCATTATTAAAGAAGTAGCTCTGGTCTCAGGACTTAAACACAATCTGCTGAGTGTCAGTCAAATCTGTGACAGAGGTTATCATGTCGATTTCTTTAAAGAACACTATGAAGTTGTAAGTAAATCTACAGGCAAAGTTGTTCTGCAAGGATACAGGCGTGGTAACATTTATGAAGCCAAGCTTTCAACAAGTACTGATGGTTCTGCAATCTGTCTGATGAGTAGAACATCAATTGAAGAAAGCTGGAATTGGCACAAGAAACTCTCTCATTTAAATTTCAACAATATAAATGAACTAGTCAAGAAAGATCTTGTGAGAGGACTGCCAAAGTCAGTATTTGCTCCTGATGGCCTTTGTGAATCTTGTCAGAAGGCTAAACAAAGGAAATCCTCATTCAAGAGCAAGACTGAATCATCAATTCTTGAGCCTTATCACCTACTGCATGTTGATCTATTTGGTCCAGTAAATGTCATGTCTATTGTAAAGAAAAAATATGCTATGGTCATAGTAGATGAGTTCACCAGATACACATGGGTGTATTTCTTGCACACAAAAAGTGAAACTGCATCTATCTTGATTGATCATGTCAGGCAACTGGATAAATTGGTCAAAGATTCTGTGAAGATAATAAAAAGTGATAATGGTACTGAGTTCAAGAATTTGATAATGGAAGAGTTCTGCAAAAACCATGGAATCAAGCAGGAATTTTCTGCTCCTGGAACTCCACAGCAAAATGGAGTTGTTGAAAGAAAGAATAGAACTCTCATTGAAGTTGCACGTACAATGCTTGATGAAGCAAAGCTTCCAACCTATTTCTGGGCTGAAGTTGTGCAGACTGCTTGTTTTACTCAGAATGCAACACTAATTAACAAGCATAGAAAAATACCATATGAGATGGTGAAGAAAAAGAAGCCAAATCTGAAGTATTTTCACGTATTTGGATGCAAGTGTTTTGTTCTTAAGACTCATCCTGGATAGCTATCCAAATTTGATCTAAAAGTTGATGAAGGAACCTTTGTTGGATATCCACTTTCCACAAAAGCCTTCAGAGTCTATAACTTGAGAACAAGAGTGGTCATGGAATCTATCAATGTCTCTTTTGATGATAAGAAGATTACTGGACTTGAAGATTTTAATGATCATGATCAGTTGAGATTTGAAAATGAAGACTTAAATTCTGATCCTGACAGTCTAAATCCTGATACTGCAAACTCTGATGGGTTAAACTCTGATGTTATTGAAACTGTGGTGACTACGCCAAAGGAAGATGCACCTATGCTGGGGGAGCATACTCAAGATACAAGCACATCTCAAGAAACATCAGAACATATATCTGGCTCTTCAAGTTCTGATTCGTCAAGTTCTGATAAGCCAAGTTCTGATAATTCTGAAAACTTAAATTCTGAAGAATCCAACTCAGAGAGCATAGTTTCAGGGGGAGCATCAGAAAATGTTGATGAAGATAGCATGGATCATGGGGGAGCATCCAGTTCTAGAGAAAACCTTCCATCTGCAAGGAAGTGGACTAAATCACATACACCTGACTTAATAATTGGAAATCCTGATGCAGGTGTCAGAACTAGAACAACTACTTCAAGTGAATGTCTTTACAATTCTTTTCTTTCTCAGACTGAACCAAAGAAAGTGGAAGAAGCTCTTCAAGATGCTGATTGGGTGCAAGCAATGCAGGAAGAGTTAAATGAATTTGAAAGAAACAAAGTCTGGACCCTAGTGTCAAGACCAAATAACAGATCTGTTGTTGGTACAAAGTGGGTATTTAGAAACAAAACTGATAGTGATGGTATAATTACAAGAAATAAGGCAAGGTTGGTTGCAAAAAGATATTCTCAACAGGAGGGAATTGACTATGATGAAACATTTGCACCAGTTGCTAGATTGGAAGCCATAAGGATATTTTTGGCTTATGCTGCTCACAAAAAGTTTACTGTCTTTCAAATGGATGTGAAAAGTGCTTTTCTCAATGGAGAATTGGAGGAGGAAGTATATGTTGAATAACCTCTAGGCTTTGTAGATCCCAAATATCCTAATCATGTCTACAGGCTCGATAAAGCACTTTATGGCCTTAAGCAAGCTCCAAGAGCATGGTATGAGACTTTAGCTCAGTTTCTTCTGGAAAGTGGATTTAACAGAGGAACTATAGACAAAACACTGTTCTACCTCAACCATGGAAAGGACTTACTTCTGGTTCAGATATATGTTGATGATATCATCTTTGCTTCTACAAATGATATACTTTGCAAGAAGTTTGCCAAACTGATGCAGTTAAGATATCAAATGAGTATGATGGGGGAACTTAGCTATTTTCTAGGCCTTCAAGTCAAGCAGAATGAAGAAGGCACTTTTATTTGTCAAACCAAGTACACCAGAAATTTGCTGAAGAAATTTGGAATGCAAGATTGTTCAAATGCATCCACTCCCATGGCCACTGCAACAAAACTAGATAAGGATACTGGTAAATCAGTAGATATTACTGATTACAGATGTATGATTAGCTCTCTACTCTATCTAACTGCTAGTAGACCTGATATCATGTATACTACCTGTCTTTGTGCAAGATTTCAAGCAGATCCAAGAGAACCTCACCTAACAGCTGTGAAAAGAATTTTCAAGTATCTTAAGGGAACAGCTGATCTGGGATTGTGGTATCCCAGAGAATCAGATTTTAAACTAATAGGTTACTCAGATGCAGATTTTGCAGGTTGCAAAATTGACAGGAAAAGCACAAATGGAAGCTGCCAATTTCTTGGAGGCAGATTGGTTTCTTGGTTTAGCAAGAAACAAAAGTCAATTTCCACATCAACTGCAGAAGCAGAATACATTGCTGCAGGAAGCTGTTGTGCACAGATTCTTTGGATGAAGAATCAGTTACTGGATTATGGGTTAACATATTTTAAAATCCCTATTTACTGTGATAATCAAAGTGCTATTTCTATGACAGGTAATCCAGTTCAACACTCAATGACAAAGCACATCAGCATTAGGTACCACTTCATAAGGGAACATGTGGATGAAGGTACATTGGAATTGCATTTTGTTCCAACAGATCAACAACTAGCAGATATCTTCACAAAACCACTATGTGAAGCTACTTTTACAAGATTGGTAAATGAACTTGGAATGGTTTCAGGTTCTTTCTCTAAATTTGCTTAGTTTTTGTTCTGATGCATCAGACTTTATGATCAGTATTTACAGAAATTACTCTCTTCGTGTATTATGTGCTTAATTGAAAATTGCTTAAGTACTGATTGTTGTCTGATGTGAATTTCTAAACTCTAATAGTGATATGACTGTTTATGTGACTATTCAATCCTATGAGGATAACTGTGCTAGATACTGACCTAGTAGTCTTTAACATACTAGAGATCCCATGTTAGAAGTAATCATTTATGTGGAAATCTATTGACACAAGCAAATTCTGATATTGAGCTTAGTCGCGTTTACTTTGTCTATCTTATTACTAAGTCAAAAACTAGAATAATGCTTCTCATCTGTTAAGTTCTGATGTTAGTAAATCTGATGGATGTACTAAGTGCTGATAAACCTCACTCATCAAAAGAAAAAGTAAAAGAAAAGAAAATAAAAAAATCAGGTACTCCTTTGAGATCTAGAGTAAAAATGTGGAAGGGAGGACCCAAGTGCATTGCTGGTGTTAAGTAATATGCATCAGAAAAGAAAATAATTATTTTTCTTGGTGACTTTTCACACTCTATGATTACTGGAGAAATACTCTGATAATAGCATAAATTCTGATAAGCAGTCGTGACTCACTTACACTGAGAAGCCACTGTAAAATGGAATTTCAAAAGATGCATAAAATAAGCACAAAACAGTTGAGGTGGACTCGTGCATGAACTCATTCAAAAGTAAACTTCAGAATAATGACAGATTTTTAGTAAAGTTCTTAGTTATGCCTTATTTCTAAGATGTACTGAAGTGAATCAGACCTTACTCTTTGTCTGATATTTTGCTTAATGCACACACTTACACTCCATATGAATGATGAAAATTTCCGTGGCGATCAATGATGTTTTAGATGAACAGTTTATGTGTCAGATTGCATAAATTATGAGGACAGGTTCTGATGGAAGTTCTGATAAATAAGTTCTGAAGAACTGAAATCAGAATTTGTGTGAAGAATCATAGAGATAGGCATTCATTTTTCGAGTTAAGAAATCATGTTCTGATGACTGTTAAGTCCTGATATAAGTCTAAGTGCTGATATTAAATTTTGATCCTCTATTTGACTTATTTGTGGTTAAAAGCTGAAACAATCTTATTTTAAATCAGAATATGTACAGGTGAGATATTAACAGTCAATACAATTAGGGTTAGTGGAACACGTACATGCACAGTAATATTTACTTGTTACTTGTGCGCATTAAACCCTGTTTTACACTTCCAATGACTGTTTTTCTTCTTCCCAGTCTAGGGAGAAGAGGTAGAATTATTTCTACATGTCCGCATTAAATTTCCTTACGTCTCATGGCATTCTATCGCCTATATAAACCAATACTTCACTCCAGCCTACACATCATTTCTTTTCTCACATACTCACTCTCTTTTCCTTCATACCAACACAAACATGGTCAACTACAATATGTTTTTGAACTATGAGACCTTCAACATGGAGCTGAGCTGTGAGGACTGGTAGTAGGAATGGCACGTAACTGTCATTCCTGATGAGATTTGGGACTCGGTTCCCCAGGAGGTTCTCACACACCTCCTGTTCTTTTACATGGACTACCATCGCCATCTGGAGCGATTGGAAGAAGAAAGGCTGGAAGCTATCCGCCAACAAGAGCAAATCATACGACTCGCTATTCTTTTTGTAGAGAGTCGGAAGAAGAAATAATTTGTTTTCTTATTCCTGTTTTTCTTCATCGTCAGTTTTGTTCGGCTTCTTAGCCAAGGACAAACGCTGTTGATGTTAGGTTTAGTAGCTTAGGACAGTCTTGTAATGTTCTGATGTAACTTTCAATTTCATGAATGTATTCTCTTAATATATTAATGGAATTTTATATTTTTACAAGATTCTGTCTTTGAGATGTTTGCAACTTTATTGCATTTTTAAATCCTGATATATCCATATTCTGATGACCATTTTAATTATTGATTTAAATTAAGTTCTGATTTTAAAATATCAGTACTTGTTTACTTGATTTTTTATTGGTCATTCTCACACTTGCAAATTGTTAAAGAATAATGGTTTTGCAGTGAAAATGATTAAATGAGTGGGAACAATTTAAATTTTGAATTAAAACTGACTTACCTCAATTAATGGGATTACTTGGTAAGTGGAATGGTTTTTCCTTGAAAAACTGCATGTGATAAGCAATGATTACTGTTTTCCCGTGCCCATTAACTATTCATTATTGCTGCATGTCTGACAGGTGTCCAACGGTTATTTTTTTTAACCAAGTAGAAGTAAGAGAGAGAGAAGATTATACAATCTTTTATTTACTTTTACACTTTATCTCTTTTTCTTTGCTTTTACTCTCTCTCATCTCCTGACGTTGGTTTTTCATACAGACATTTTATCAAACACCTTACAGGCAATCTTAATTTTCAATTTTTCTCATGGCACCTAAGGATTTGATCATCGATGGAGCTAAGTTCGTTCCCAAAAACTATGCTGCAATCCTAAATCATGATGAAGCTCCGTCTGAGTTGCATTTTGTGCAAGATCTTCTTGCACACAGTGAAATTGGGTATGCATTGACCCAGCCTTCAGTCTTTTCAAGCCAACAAGTTCTGACGTTTTGGCGGACTGGGCATTTTGAGAATGGTGGTGCTAATGGTACTCCCAGCATTGTTTTTCAAGTGGATGATTCTGAACAAGTGGTAACTCATGGAACAGTTCGCAAGGCTTTACATATACCAGAAGGCTACATTTTCTCAACACCGGAGGAATCAGCTCTACAGCAGCTCATGGCTAATTTAGGGTATGAGCAGAGTTTGGCTAAGCTTGGACAGTTGAAACGAGCACATATCAGGAAGGAATGGAGCTTTTTCTTCGACTGCATCACTAAAGCCTTCGGGAATAAGTGTTCCAACTTTGATGCCATTCCAATAATGAGTCAGCACATCGGGTATGCTATTATAAACCAAACTCATTTTGATTTTGCAAGTGATGTGCTAGGATAGGATGACAGATGATAGAAATGTTGTCTACTTTGCTAGATTCTGTCAGCTTATATATAATTTCTGTTATTCTGATGACCCCAACCTACCACTGACTTATTTCCACCCTTTAAAATTGCAAAACGTGCTTTTAATGACTTGGTAAATGCTGACCTTAAGAAAACGGTGGTTAGACCATTACAGATTCCTCAGTCTGTAAAACAGATCCTAGTAAATGCTGATCCTCAAACCTATAGATCTGTTTATCCTGATGTATAACCTAACACCACATCCCAAACACCAGACCAACCATCAGAACATACCACACATACATCTATACCTCAACCCTCTCTCAAAACATATCTCAAAACTTATCTCACACCTTCACAGATAGCTCAACCTTCATCCTCAACACCTACTGTGAAGCCTTCATCTTCCAAGACCAAGAGGAAAAAGACTGTTCCTCAGACACCACAGAAGAGAAGGAGGATTGTACTGAGAGATGAGTCTGATAGCGAGGAACAGGTTTCTGCATCAGAACCTGTTGTAAAAGAAGCTGAGAAGGTTCGTTCTCAGAAGGATTCTGGAATTGGGGGATCTAAGCTTCTCAAAAGGCTTAGAAGAATGACTTCTGCTGAACCTCCCAAGGAATCCCTACCTTCAAAGAGATACAAGAAACAGAGAGCTAAAAGGCCAGCTTCAGATGATGAGGAAGCAGGAGCTAAGGAAGGAGATCAGGAATCTCTGATCTCAAAAGAACCAGAATTTGCTGAAGCCACTACATCTCCCTCTCCATTGTCCCCAACTCAGGAAGCTGCTACAGACAAGGCAAACACACCATCTGTGTCTCCTGTACATGAAACTATATCTCCTGTAGACCCAGGCACAAGTGCTGAAATTGATATTCAAAACCTGGTTGTGCCTGAGGTTCTCTACTTAGAAGCTCCAACAGCAATTAATCCATCAACAACACCTTATACTGATGCTACTCAAACTCCAGAATTGTCTACAACACCTTCTCTGCATCTAGATGTTGATGATCAGAATATAGGTGAGCATCAGGATATGGCTGTTGATCAGAACTTGGAAATAGATCAACACTTAGAGGATGATGTTGAAGCCTCCATTGCTTCTCATACTGTTGTTTTTATCAGAAGATGCTGATTCTGTCAGTTCTGATGCTTCAAATGCTGATACTACTGGTGATGCTGCTATTAATGCAGATGCTGATGAAGCTGGTCCTTCAGGACATGCACCTACACAAACTGTTCACAAATCTGAACTACTTGAGAAGTTTGTGACAAGAGCAGCACCAGTACCTTGGAGTGAAACTCCTAGAGGACAGGAGTGGACTAAGGAATGGAACTCAATTACCTTTGTTCCATCTGACAACATTCTTGCTGAGCACTTGGAAAAAGCTGATGAAATTTTAATTAACAATGATTTCAAGACACAGCTTCGAGTCACTGCATTGAGTACTAGACATCTGCAAGGTCTCAATTCAGCAACTCATGCAGAGTTACATAAAATTCAGGAAGAATTGCTCAAGTAAGAAACAGTTAAGAAAATTGAAAAGAAAAAATTCTTCCAACCTACCTTTGATAGAGTTGCTTACATTGAGAAGACCCAGGAGAAGCAATAGTCTCAGATTGATGATATTTTGAAAAATCAAGCTTCTCAGCAATCTCAACTCGATGAAATCCAAGCTTCAGTGGAATTGCTTGTCTCTCTTCTCTTACCTGCTGATGCCAAAAAGGGGGAGAAAGTAATTAAGTCCAAATGCAAAACTGATCAGACACTGAAGGGGAAGGATGATGAAAAAGATGACCAGGGAAACTCTGGAATGGGTGGAGGTCATGGTCAAGGTAGAAGTTTCTCATCAAGAAGAACTGAAATTAAAAGTCACAGGACAAGTTCTGATGCTGGAAAAAGAATTACTTCTGCTACTGGTAAAAGGATAAGTTCTGATGAACTTTTGGATCTTGATGAAGAATTATCAAGACAGTTATTTCTTAAGGAGAATCCAGGAATGAACTTTGAGAGTCTGATGGAAGAAGAAGCTAGACTTAAGACAGAAAAAGTCAAATCTAAATCTGAAGCTTCTGTTGGTAAAAAGAAACTTCCAAAGATCAAAGGTATTGTGATAAAGGAAAGAACAAATCCTGAAGCAACCAAGGCTAAACCACAATTGCAGATAGATCCAAGGTCTAAGGGCAAAAAGAAAGTTGGTGAACCTATCAAGGTTTATGTGCCTCCTGTGAATGAAGAAATTATTGTTGAAGATGCTGATCTTGCTCTGACTTCAAGAAAATTTTCTAAGACAACCTCTGACATTGCTCAAGTTGTTCAGAGTCAAGATATGGTTAGTTCTAATATCTCAAAGAAGCAAGTAACCTCTGACATAGCTCAAGTTAACTTGATATCAGAAGATAAATCAAAGGAAACCTCTGACATTGCTCATGTTAAACCTTCAAAGATACTCCTACCAGGATTCACCAAAGCCAAACAAACTCAACCTTTGAAGACTGTTGTAAGTGGTTTTGAAGCAAGAGTGGTTACTGGAAAGGAATCAAGAGATAAAACTGGATTGGGTAGTGCTGATGAAAGAAGAATACAGAACACAACCAATGATCCAACTTCCTTAATTGAACCAGGTATTGGAGCAACTCCTGAAAGATTGAATCAACTAGAATCTGTACAGATGGTTTACCATACCTACTTAAAAGAACACATCTTGTTGTACTTCATGACAGATGGTAGGGTTTATCATATAAGGGAAAATGCCATTCCACTGAAGTATTTTGAAGAATTGGAACATGTATTATTCTTACTTCAAGTGAATGACGTGAAAACAATCTGTGATTAATACAAATAATCAAACAAGTGTGTGCGTGAGTAAATGAAATCAAACGGAGGAAGAAAAGATATAAACAGAAGAGAGATCCTCGAGTCCAGTTGAAACTGTCTCCTTAAAGCTATTTCGCCTCTCACCGTATGTGCGAGTCGATAGCCTCCCAGGATAAAACGAGGTAGCGGCGGCGTTACGGATAACGAGCACCTTCAGCGAGCTTGAACGGGCACGAAACTATCACCGAGAGAGAGAGAGAGATTTGTGTTTAGAGGCGAATATGTTTTTGGTGTGTCTAACCCTAACGCCTTAGAGGTGTTTATATAGGTGTAGATAGACTTGTGCGCTACTCTTTTCCATAATTAAATATCATTAATTATGGAATCGGTGTAATACTTGCAAGCTACTCTATTCCATAAATAATCTGAAACAGAATCAGATTAAATATATCAAGACATACACCATATCAATTAATCTGAAACAAAATCAAATTAATTTATCCCATAATATTTGAGCCAAATTCTAATGGAAAATAATAATTTCCATTATTAAGAGAATATCATCATATCTCACACATCTTTTAGTCATAATGCTCAAAAATATGACTTACCAATATGGGACTTATACCCATATTTTCCAACAATCCCCCACATGGGTGAGATTGGTGATCTTAGTAGCACACACCAGACAGACAGACAGACAGACACGGAGTTTGACTTGGTGATAGTTTCTTCGATCAGATATAGCATACGATAGGTAGAGAATGCTCCTTGAACCTTCGCTCGAGTAAGCATACCGACTTTACTGGTAGATAGTAGACGTGTTTGTCCTTGAACTGTTCGACCGTTTATGTAAACGATGATATACTTATCACTATATCATTTCTGACTCGTTCAGCTCTCATGAGTATGTCCATTTTGGCCATGGAACATCATCCTGGTTCTGCAGAAGTTTCTAAAGAATTGTGCCTCGCAATTCTCCTTTGAAGCGGCCCCACTTCTCTCCCACATAGGTGATCTTTATCTTATAGAGTAACCCGCGTTTACTCAACTGAATTCCATGCGTTCACTCCTGAGCTCCATGTATTCATCAAAGATCATTAAAGGCTCAAAGCTTAACCTCGTACCTTACGGGTCTCACTGTTTCCTCATCATAGGAACAGGCCAGGGGTTACCCCCACAGTGATTTGGTCATCATGATTTAGTTGTCCCATTGAACCAAGTTCTTGGGATCTCCAGTCAGCAATGGTTGGGTGTCCACCATGATGCCGTTAAGCAATAGGCTTAAGGCCCATCCCTCTCGATGATTTCTCAACCACTTCTCTTGATAACCCTTTGGTTAGTGGATCCGCGATATTATCCTTTGACGGTATATAGTCAATAGTGATAATTCCGGTTGAGATCAATTGTCTAATGGAACTGTGTCATCGTCGTATATGACGAGACTTTCCATTATACATCGTGCTCTGTGCTCTGCCAATAGTGGATTGACTATCACAGTGAATCCCTATTACAGTTACAGGCTTTGGCCATCTTGGAATATCCTCCAGAAACTGACGTAGATATTCAGCCTCTTCGGCGCATTTATCTAGTGCCACAAACTCA
The DNA here is from genome assembly GCF_009905375.1 of Apium graveolens. Classification (NCBI taxonomy): domain Eukaryota; kingdom Viridiplantae; phylum Streptophyta; class Magnoliopsida; order Apiales; family Apiaceae; genus Apium; species Apium graveolens. Next base: position 262,103,492 of record NC_133648.1, read on the forward strand.
GCTTCCATCGTGGAATGAGTTATCACCGTTTGTTTTGAGGATTTCCATGATATTGCCGCTCCAGCTAATGTAAACACATAGCCACTCGTAGACTTAAGTGCTTTCTTGCTAGATATCCAATTTGCGTCAGTATATCCTTCTAATACTGCTGGGTATCTGCCATAGTGCAGTCCATAGTCTCGAGTTCCCCTCAAGTACCTTAGTACCCTTATAATCGCTTTCCAGTGATCAGCTCCCGGATTACTCGTAAACCTACTCAACTTGCTAATTGAGTATGCAATGTCTGGTCTTGTACAACTCATGAGGTACATCAGACTACCAATTATCCTCGAGTATTCCAATTGGGAAACAGCTACACCTTTGTTCTTGGATAGGTGCAAAGTCATATCCACAGGTGTCTTAGCTTTCTCAAAGTCATCCTTAAGAAACTTCTCAAGGATCTTGTCAACATAATATGGTTGACTTAATGCGAGACCCTCTGATGTTCTAGAAATTTGAATTCCCAGAATTACATTTGCTAGTCCCATATCTTTCATGTCGAACCTTGATTTCAACATGTCCTTG